>NC_055963.1:39286081-39350476 GCF_018492685.1 Alosa sapidissima
CACCGAAGGGCGCAAGGCCCTATTGTTTTTGTAAGGATTATTGGGGGCCAAGCAGCGAAGCTGCGAAGGCACCCATTGTGTTTCTTAGTTTTCTTATTGGGGGCCAAGCAGCGAAGCTGCGAGGACCTCATTGTGTTTCTATGTTTTCTTCCCTATTATTATTATTATTCCGCCATGGAATTCTATGGCAGCCCATAGAACCGTCTGGTGAAAAGTTTTGAAATTTGGCACACTGATTAGGGACAGTCCCATGATTAATGTCACCAAGTTTCATGATGGCACCTAGAGCACTCTAGCGCCACCAACAGGCCAAAGTTGGACGTGCGTTCATGCACGTAACTTTTGACCCGTATGGCCGATTGTCAAAAATGAGGTATCGATGGAATCCTTGGACCAAGCCGAGTTCAATGCACCCTATGACGTCATCTTCCGCCATGATGGATTTTCCGCCATATTGGATTTTAGTGAAAGTGAAACTAAAACTTCACAGGTCACAAATTTTGTCCGATCGTCACCAAACTTGACACACATGCTCTTCAGACCAAGCCGCACAGAAGTTATTCCTTTTCGTTTTCAGAACTAAAACCGTTCGCGCGTAACAGCCAATCGAAATTTGCGGCGAAGCCGCCAAACAGGAAGTGAGCTCATATCTCAGCAACCCATTCATCTATCATAACCAAACTTAGTCCATGGACTCAGGACCCAATCAGGGGGATGCTCAAGAAATCTGGTGACCTTTGACCTCTAGGGGGCGCTGTAATTAAGAAACATGCCTTTTGGCCTGTAGCAGCAGTTGTGCTTAGAATTAAAACCCATTAGTGGTGTCTGGTACTACTGTTGAAGGTCCTTAGGCCGACCCAAGCCAACTTGTGATGTCATCGTAATTGATTCGGCCGCCATATTGGATTAAATCAAAAACACAAAAAAGTTTTGGCAGGTCACAAATTTCATCTGTTCCTCACCAAAATTGGCAGAGACCATCTTCAGACCATGCCTGATGAGTGCATTGCTTTCTGGAACAATTGACAGAAGCTTTGGCCTGTACCAGCCAATCAAAATTTGCGGCGAAGCCGCCAAACAGGAAGTGATTTCATATCTCAGGAACGCTTTCATGTATCAAAACCAAATTTAGTACATGTACCTCAGACCCCATCGGGAGGACGCTCAAGAAATTTGGTGACATTTGACCTCTAGGGGGCACCGTAATTGACAAAAATGCATTTTGGCCAGTAGTTGCTGATGCACATTATTTTGCAATGGAAGTCAATGGCAGCCCATAGAACCGTCTGGTAAAAAGTTATACAATTTTGCACACTAATTGGGGACAGTCCAATAATTCATTTCACCAAGTGTCATGCCGGCACCTCAAGCGCTCTAGCGCCACCAACAGGCCAAAGTTGGACTTGTGTTTACGGACGTAACTTTTGACCTGTTGACCCGAATGGCAAAATGAGGTATCCTTGGAATCCTTGGGCCAAGCCGAGTTCAACACACCCTATGACGTCAAGTGTTGACCTCTATGTTTAAATCACAGCAAGTGTGATCATATCTCAGTCAATCTTTTATTTTTGATGTGAAACTGATGACAGCAAGTTCCATCTAGTTCATTCTAATGTGTGCGTGCAAGGGTGGGACGGGGTGGGATGGGCAGAGGCGGTTGCGGCGGTGGGCTGGCTGGGGGAGGGGGCGGCGACGTTCAGCCCCACAAAATCAGTTATGTTTTGATGTGAAACTTGACCTTGTAACTCAGCCAATCTTGGGTTGCATGGCATGGAACTTGCTGTGACTGCTTAACCCTTAAGAACGTACCGTCACACTGGTGTGACAGCCGTTAACTATCCGTAAAAGCGTACCGTCACACTTTTGTGTTTGGAATGTTGCTACATAAGTATTCTAATTGCTGCTTAACAATGGGCTACCACTGGTTGGCTAACATGGGCTGACATTGTACATTCTCAAAGTCAAAGATGGTCTCTCGCAAATCACTTTGCCACTACCATTTTGTTATGTCCACATTTTGCAGATCTAGTTTATATTATGATTGTGTGGTCGGGCTATACATGACAAAATCCACGGAAGTGGCAAGTATTGGGAAGACGTTTATTTACAGGAGGCTACAAATGTTGCTAACTTCACTGCCATTTATTGCCATATTTCTGAATGTCAGTCATTACACCAAGCACAATAAAACAAGCAAAATTAGTGATTTTTCTAAATTAAATGATGATGTTATTCAGTGTTTAGTCAAATCTCATGGCCACTGATAAGATGAAAAATGACCGCGAAATGTACGGAATGCTGGAAACAAACATCGTTCATTCACAAGCTATGTAGCTTTCAGTAACGCACGGGTCAGGAAACATAGTTTGCTACATTCATGACATTAAAACTCGCACAAGAAATGCGCATACATCTTTATCTTGTCCCATTATAATCACAGCTTTATTTGCGCAATAGCAGTGCATTCATCAAGTCCGTCAATGCAAAACATTACAGCAACCGGCATCTCGATGTTCATTCATTGTTCATCGTTCATTCATCGTAGTATTTACAGACGCTATACAATTTCATCGATAATATTAGTCATGGCACATTTGAAAAGGCGTCAGCTTACTGATGAAGAGATCAGGGTTATTTTTACATCTAATGACGACTCTGATGTGGACATTGAACATCCGTCTGAGGTAAGAGTAGAGATATTCGCGTGTCCTGTTATCCTCGTGACAATTGTAACACGTTGTCAGCGCGACTTAATTTGCGTAATCAGGTGCATGCATGCAACACATCTGATCACATGATGAAAGCATGTGTGTGTGTGGTACTTTGCAATATTCACGTGAAATAAAACAGACCAGGGGCCTCATGTACAAAGCTTGCATACGCACAAAAATGCTGCGTACGTCACTTCTCACGCTCACGTCCGGATGTACGAAGGCTGACTTGAACGTGAGAATGTGAGGTCCTCCACGCAAACTTCATGTCTGGCGTAGGCCTACGCACATTTCCAATGTGTATCGTCAGTTGGCGACACTTAGAGGCAATGCAGCGCAACAACATTAGTTGATCGCGAGTCTAGGCCTTTATTTGCACAGTATATTGTGAAACGTGGGTTATTAAAAATGATAACACTTCGAAAGTAGGCCTTTGTGTCTATATTTAAATGGACATACAACATGCGCAAATTCTACTAAGTTATGCAACAACCTATCTAATGACAACTGTAGACTTATTAGCGGATCAGAATTAAAAGGGAATGTGAAACCTAGCCTACACAGAGGCGATATTTGGTTACACGATTGTTGATGACTGGCTTATCAAACATTTCAGATTTTGAAGAGCTTTCCACAAAACAAATGGGGTCGGCTTCACGCATTTGCCCATGCCTTAAAATGTGCCGAGTGTTTTCCCTTCATATATCCGATAGTTTTCATTTGAAAGAAATACATATGGGACAGGATCATGCATGTGAATAGATAGCTTATATTCACGCTTATTATAGTCAGCCTATTTCCCTTAGTGTGATTGACTGCATAGGATACTTTGACTTTCCTCGAGTAAGCATTCGCATTATTGTTGTCACACTTGTGTGCAAATATAGGGATATGATCCAGAAATCGTAATGTTGTAGCGATGTGGCCTGGATCGACTTCGTTTATTCCACCTCGAGTGCGCGATGCGTGGTAGCCTACTTGGGCATGATTAATTTAATGTTTTTTTTAATTAATGCAGTTGTGTTGTAATGGTTCAAATACTTCACCTACTTGCAGACAGACCAATAATTCTGCCACAGTCTCTGACCCTATAGCTGCCACTGCTCGTGCTACGCTCTGCCAGTACTGTTTTTTTGTTTGTTATTAATTACAGATGATAAAGACGTAAGATTCTTGCCATTTCATCGGATAAACACTTCTATCTCGCATCCGCACTTTTTTTTTTTATTATTAATTTGATGATTTTAATTATTAAACTTTGGAGCAGGTTCGAGTATGGATCCACAAATTAGTTTTCATTGTTATTAATATTGCGGGATAGGCCATTTTGTCTTTGCGGAGGTCTGCGCTCTCGAGTGGCTTTCTAGTTAGCATATTAAAATGAGTGTGATTGAGGGAGGAGAGAGGGTGGAGTGTAATGCTCGTGCATGTACGCTTAATTTCACGTTAATTGGGATGTACAAAGAAAAGCTGCGTGGAATGCTGCGTATGCACAGTTTCATACATCAGGATTTTGTTGTGCGTACGCTACTTTTCAGGTTTGCACGTACGCAATGTTTTAGTATGAAATCCACACAAGTCTTTGTACATTAGGCCCCAGGCCATGCTAACACTGCATAGATTGTAGGCCACCTAATAATGACTATAGAATGTCAGTGTAGAACGCTAGTGACGCAGCCCAAAAAACTCACCCAGTGGAGTACGTTGGTTTAAATAAAACCTACGTTCTTAAGGGTTAAGGCTATATGTCTGATGCAACGGCATTGACTTACATGGCAAATCTGGCCTGCTGAACCTACTGCTTGGCCCCCTCATTGCTGCTTGCAGTTATATTTATTATTGTTATTCTACTTTTTTGCTTTCCTGTTTTTGAGGTGGTTAACATGGTCAAACTCTTGAAATTTGGCACACACGTCAGGTGTCACGCATCGCAGTTAGGTACAAGAGCTTGACCCCGGGCGTGGCCCAGGGACTCGCTAGCGCCCCCTTAGGTGACTGATCCCGTGGTTGGCAAATATTTAGAGGTGGTTAACATAATCGAAAAGTCTTGAAATTCGGCACACACATCAGGTGTCACACAAAGCAGCTAGGTAAAAAAGCTTGGCCCCGGGTATGGCCCATAGACACGCTAGCGCCCCCTTACGCCCCCTTAGATGACTGATCCCGTGGTGGGCATATACTTTCAGCTACAAACACCAAATTTGGTAGGTGTGTGTATCTCCCCAAGATGAACAACTTTCGTATGTACAATGCATTAGCCACGCCCAACAGGAAGTGAGGTATTTGGGATTTTGTGCAGACTAATATGTGATGAAATATGTCATGAATCATGATGCCAAAAGAGGTGCTTCCCATGGGTGAAAACGCATACAATTTGGCACACACATCAAGTGATACAGTGAATAGACAGGGATAAAAGCTTGGCACCGGGCGTTGCCCAGGAACTCCATAGCGCCCCCTTATATCACTGTGACTTGTGGTTGGCATATAGTTTTAGATACACACACCAAATTTGTAAAAACAAACAACTTTTGTATTAACAACCCATTAGCCACGCCCACAGGAAGTGAGGTAATAGAGATTTTGTGCGTTGTGGACATGATCAATTTTAACGTACTCCTCCTAGACGGTTGATCCGATTCATGTCAAAGTTGGTATACATGACGCCGAGAAGTTCCTGATTATAAATTGTGAAGCTTTTTTTTATATGTTGTAATTTGACGAAATGGCGAAATTATTAATTTGAATACCCTTCCACATAAACAATAAATGTGTCATAATTCACCATGCATGGCATGTAATGTTTTAAATTTTACAGGTCATTGAAGACCATGTTAATGATAATATTCACATGCCCATAATGCATGTTTAGCATAGCGCCACCAACTGGCAACAGAAAGAATGGCAATTATGCTGATTTCACGTGATCAATTTGAACATACTCCTCCTAGACGGTTTGTCAGATTCATGTGAAATTTGGCAAACATTATGCCAAGATGTCACTGATGTTAAATTGCGAAGGGATTTTTGATATGTTATATGATTTTAATATCTCACCACATAAAGAGGAAATGTGTCATAAATCACAGTGCGTTGAATGAATGGTCTGAAACTTCTCAGGTTAATAGATATCATGATTATGATGATATCCAGACACCCAATGGGCCTGTCTGACATAGCGCCACCACCTGGCCAAGCAGGAAATGTGCCAGAAATGGACAATGCCTGAAGTGATTGATCTGAAACTTTATAAAATATCAGACATCATTATTGTGATGATATTCACATGCGTAATTCACAGGCCTAGCATAGCGCCACCATCTGGCCAAGCAGAAAATGTGCCAGAAATGCTCTATGCTTTGAATAAATGGTCTGAAACCTCTCAGGTTAATAGATATTATGATTATGATATCCAGACACCCAATGGGCCTGCCTGGCATAGCGCCACCACCTGGTCAAGCAGGAAATGTGCCAGAAATGCACAATGCCTTAAGTGATTGATCTGAAAGTTTACACACATTTTGGATATCATTATTGTGATGATATTCACATGTGTAATTTCAATTCCTAACATAGCACCACCATCTGGCCAAAAAGTGTATCAGCAATGTTCTTTGCTGAAAATGAATGGTCTGAAATTTCTCAGGTTAATATATTATGATTATGATGACACCAAATGGGCCTGCCTTGCATTACGCCCCCACCTGGCCAAGCGAGTAAATGTGGCAGAAAATAAAATACAAAAGCAAATAGCACATGCATCAAATATGTACATTTCACAAACGCACCACGTCGGTGCTTTGTTGGATTCCGACATGTCACGGGTTGCGGCCCACAGGTGCTCGGGCCCGCCATTGCCGCTTGCGGCTATATTTATTATTATTATTATTATTTTTAGTTCACCTTTTTGCTATTTTTGAGGTGGTTAACATGGATGAAAAGTCTTGGAATTTGGCACACACATCTGGTATCACAATGGCTACACAGGCATAAAGGCTTGGCCCCGGGACTCAGTAGCGCCCCCTTAGGTGATTGATCCAGTGGTTGGCACATACTTTCAGCTAGACACACCAAATTTGGTAGGTGTGTGTATCTCCCCAAGATGAACAACTTTCGTATGTACAATGCATTAGCCACGCCCATCAGGAAGTGAGGTATTTGGGATTTTGTGCGGACTAAAATGTGATGAATTGTGATGCCAAAAGAGGTGCTTCCCATCGGTGAAAACGCATGAAATTTGGCACACACGTCAAGAGGTACCGTAAATAAACAGGGAAAAAGCCTTGGCACCGGGCGTTGCCAAGGAACTCCATAGCGACCCCTTATGTCACTGTGACTTGTGGTTGGCATATAGTTTTAGATACACACACCAAATTTGGGGGGTGTATGTAACTCCCAAAAACAAACAACTTTTGTATTAACATGCCATTATCCACGCCCACAGGAAGTGAGGTAATTGAGATTTTGTGTGTTGTGGACATGATCAATTTTAACGTACTCCTCCAAGACGGTTGATCCGATTCATGTCAAAGTTGGTATACATGACGCCAAGATGTTTCTGATTCTAAATTGTGAAGCTTTTTTTTTGATTTGTTGTAATTTAAATACCGTTCCACACAAACAATAAATGTGACATAATTCACCATGCATGACTTGAAATGTTTTAAATTTCACAGGTCATTGAATACCATGTTAATGATAATATTCACATGCCCATAATGCATGTTTGGCATAGCGCCACCAACTGGCAACAGAAAGAATGACAATTACACTGATGTCACATGATCAATTTTAACATACTGCTCCTAGACGGTTTGTCAGATTCATGTGAAATTTGGCAAACATTATGCCAAGATGTTGCTGATGTTAAATTGTGAAGGGATTTTTAATATGTTGTAATATGTCATGATTTTAATATCTCACCACATAAAGAGGAAATGTGTCATAAATCACAGTGCATTGAATGAATGGTCTGAAACTTCTCAGGTTAATAGATATCATGATTATGATGATATCCAGACACCCAATGGGCCTGCCTGGCATAGCGCCACCACCTGGCCAAGCAGGAAATGTGCCAGAAATGGACAATGCCTTAAGTGATTGATCTGAAACTTTATAAAATATTGGATATCATTATTGTGATGATATTCACACATATAATTCACATGCCTAGCATAGCGCCACCATTTGGCCAAACAGGAAATATGCCAGAAATGCTCTATGCTTTGAATGAATGGTCTGAAACTTCTCAGGTTAATAGCTATTATAATTATGATGATATCCAGAGACCCTATGGGCCTGCCTGGCATAGCGCCACCACCTGGCCAAGCAGGAAAATGTACCAGAAATTGGTAATGCCTTTATTGGTTGATCTAAAACTTTACAAAACATTGGATATCATTATTGTGATGATATTCACATGTGTAATTTTCATGCCTAACATAGCGCCACCATCTGGCCAACCAAAAAGTGTATCAGAAATGTTCTTTGCTTAAAATGAATAATCTAAAATTTCTCAGGTTAATTTATATTATGATTATGATGACACACAATGGGCCTGCCTTGCATTGCGCCCCCACCTGGCCAAGCAAGTAAATGTGCCAGAAAATAACATGCAAAAACAAATAGCACACACATCAAATATGTACATTTTACAAATGCACCACGTTGGTGCTTTGTTGGATCCTGAAATGTCACGGGTTGCGGCCCGCAGGTGCTCGGGCCCGCCATTGCCGCTTGCGGCTATATTTTTTCTTGTATTTTAAAGTAGACTCTAGTATCATGAAGCCGTTTCTTTCAGCATACAATTGGTTTTCAAATCAATCTAGTTTTTACACAAATTCCAGATTGTCTTCCATATCACATTTCAGCATGTCTTGCATGTTGTGAGATATGTTAGTTATGATCACTAGTTATACTCTATATGTTGTAGTTTTTTCAGACTTACACATTGTTAGGGTAACACAAGAACACAACCACAACACTGGACCTGGAAGCTATCAGCTGTAACTACATTTCCACTGCCAAACTAGAGTCCTGTCACTAAGAAATCCATCATGTAGGACACAAGAACAAGACCCTTCCTCAGCTTGATGTTCCAACGGCAAGGATGGAGGAACTGTCCTTTGCTTTATCAAAAAAAATGGAGGAAGACATATCCACAGAGCTCTTCAGCTTACTCTCTGAGCCTGTTGTGCCGGTGGAGACAAAGGAGGATCTGGCAGCAACTGGATGACACTCCTCACAACAGCAGCAGCAGCAGTCCATGAAAGCCTGTCCCAGAGACTTACAAAGACACAGTAGTAGCACTGGTGTGACAGATGACTTGAAGAAAAGAAAAAAATGGTTGATAAGCACCAGTAGTGCTGCCACACTCTCAGATACTTGCAGTGGGGCATATGCTTGTGTTAGGTTACACACATTCTCAGGAAGGGTGCACAAGCCATAGACTACAATCAGTGCCAAGACAGTGCAGTTCAGTTGCCGCTCTACCTGTTGTACATGTTGCAACTTCTGTTTCTTGGAAGGTAAGTGGTCCTCTGAACTCTTGACTGTGCTTCCCTCTGACACATGGCAAGTGGCTAATTGACATAGTAATGTGAAAATCACAGGTAGGCAAAAATAGCAGCCAAAGTACCACCATGTACGTGCTTCATGGTAGTTCATCACAATAGCATAAATGGACTCAGGAAGGTCGGTGTAAGGGCTCATAATACAGGAATCAACCACTATGCCCAGGTTAGCAGACTTAACTGGGTGTAGCTGCCATAACAGAAGTTCTGGAGCTGCCAGGACCATTGAGCCCAACCATACCACTACAAGCTTAACAAACACTGACTGGCATCGTTCCACTCTCCGTGCCTTGGGCTGAGAACTGGTTGCAGCATGAAAGCGATCAATGCCCAGGGCACAGAGGCCAAAAGATGTCACACCCAAAGATGTTACCTAAGAGGATAAGAGATAAGGATGGTGTTAATCTTTCACAGGGCAAACTAGTGTGGACATTGTCTACAAACACCACCACCAATGCTCTCACCAATAATTACCATACGTTTTACAGAAGAGTGTCTGGGTACTCATACCTTAACTGACTCATTGCTAAATTGACTGTTGCTCTTGTTACTGTTGCAGTTCTAAAAGCTTGTTTGTACAGCATAAAGATGTACTTCTCTGCTGTATATGCTATATGAAACAGTAAAATCACAAATGTATACAGATCTACATGTACATTTGATCATTTTTAAAAATTCTGAAACATACTCTGTAACACTCACTCAAATACTGTCCTGTTCTACTTGTCACATTATTTCACAATGTACAGAGTTCTTATTATGGAAAGAATCACTAAGAGTTGATACATTTACATTAAAAGAAATATTCACATTCAGTTTAGACATTCACTCATGTTATAACTCCTCCAGTTAAGTGATGACATACAGTGGTTAAATATACAATACTTTTAATAAACATACCTCCATGTATGGCACAACCTTGCAAGAGAAATCTCCAAGAAGTCGTTTGTTGGTCAACTCATGAAAAACAACTACCGGTAAACAGAAGCACAGTACTAAAAAATCCCAGAAAGCTAGGCTGGCCAGGATACAGTTCCAGGCACTTCGCATGAAATAGTTGTGCCACACGATGCACATTACTGCCAGATTCCCCACAATACCCACTGCAAACACCACAAGCGAGAGGAAGAGAACTCCATAAGCACTATAAGAGCTCTCTGTCACCGGAAATAGTGGATTGTGAATAAGTGTAAGGCCTAAATCAGAAGCATTAACTTGGTCCAACTCAGTAGTCCCCACAGGAGGATGAATAATGGAGGTGCTATTTTCTGGATTGGGCATAGTTGTATGATTGGGATTGTCTGTGAAGAAGTTGAAGGTAGAAAGCTCATTCCCATTCGTTGCTTCCTCCAGGTCCTCTGCCGCTCGGGCCACTCTGCTATTCTTGGTATTCAGATCCATTCCATCCAAATTACTGTGGGTAATAAATGAATCAATATCTTCCTGGACTAAGACAGACATTACGGTTCCTGTCTGTATATCCCTCTGTGGAAAAGTTAATACCATTGAAGCCAGTTCAGAGAACAATAGCAGAGAGAATGACACCAGCATGTTCATATTTTACGATATTTTGCTAACTGACAAAAGTTTGATATAGTGGCTGTGTCAGAGATCCTAGTTTGAGGCTTGGTGTCCCATGTGCCTAAATGAGTGTGACAATCAGGTCATACATATGCATTAACAGGAAGTGGGCCTCATTCAAAGAGGAATGCAACGCCTTCTTTCACCCTCCCTGGCCCCCCTTTGGGACAGTGCTAAAAAGATCTGTCAGTTAAGCCATCTTTGGTGCAGGAAATACCCCACCTTCTGGTGAAATCAACACCCTACAGTGGGATTTACAGACCGGAACTGTAGTAAAGAAATTAGTATCTTTAACAAAATCCCAATGACCCACAATTGTAACCCTTGAAATTGTCGTAAGAAAAATTGCTACTGATTTTTTTTGCTTGGAGTTTAGTAAATGTAAATGCTAAACTGTGTTGAATGAAAAACAAGCTTTTTGGCAAGAAGTGGGATGGTGTTAAAAAGAGGGATGAATATACGGGAAATAATCTATCTATAATCTATAATGGAGGGTCTGAGATATTGTGAGGTTATTTTTCTTTTACAGGCTCTGGGAACCTTGTTTGAGGTATCATGAGAACTTATACAGGAACATTTTATATCGAAATCTGGCTGCTTCAGACAAGACTCTGAAAGTCAGTCATGATTGACTTGTCCACCAAGACAATGATCCAAAACATATGTCTGTGGGGAACACTTGTCTATATTAGCACATTAGCACATATGCATAACCCCCCCCCCCCCCCACACCTCCATGCCACAGCCGAACTGTGGCCACACTTATACATTTTCTTAAATAGTTAAATATATAGATATATAGACTTGACTTGACTTTATTTCTGCATTGTTGCACTGTTGGACTTACTCACTTGCACTATCACCATGACCATTATCACCATTGCACTACCACCATGACACTCATTCACACAGAGCACCTTAGAGCACCTTACCATACCTTACTATGCACAGAGAATCACAGGCTCAGTCCCTGCCTCAGTCATTGCAAGCGCCTCTGATTGATTAATCACCACTATGTGGATACTGTTTTTAGAATTGATTTAGATTAAGTGTTAGTTAGTATAATTTGTATTTTTGTAATTTGTATTTTAGTATATTTTTATATATTGTATTTAAGTTTAGTTAGTATAATTTGTATTTTAGAATATTTAGCATATTCTTTATCTTCTACTGTCCTTATTGCTTAGTTGTGTTTTTATATTATATACTATAATTACTCTTTCTGCTGTTAGAGAATGTGTTGTGTTGTATGTATGCTGCGGAGACCTTGAATTTCCCCTGGGGATCAATAAAGTATCTATCTATCTATCTATCTATCTATCTGTCTATCTATCTTGTCTTAGAGGGGGAAGGAGAGAGAAGAAAATGAAGGGATTACTTGGTGTAAGATTACTTGACTTAAAATAAGTCAAAATCTTCTTAAATTAAGGCAGCAAAAAACAAGCAAATGTATCTGCCAATGGATTAAGAAAATGTACCTTATTGAAGATGAGATTTAAAACAAATTGTCTTAAATCTTAAGATATATATTTTCTTAATCCATTGGCAGATAAATTTGCTTGCTTTTATGTCTTAATTTAAGAAGATTTTGACTCATTGTAAGTCAAATAATCTTACAAGAAAGCTCAAAATAAGTATCCTTATACTAAAAACAATAATAATTAGTGGGTTTGATCCAGCAAGACCACTATTGTTCTTCTTAAGTTTTCTTATTAGTGGGTTTGATCCAGCAAGACCACAGCGGGCTTGCGGAGCAAGCCCACTATTGTTCTTCTTAAGTTTTCTTCTTATTATTAGTGGGTTTGATCCAGCAAGCCCACAATTGTTCTTCTTAAGTTTTCTTTATTTATTAGAGGGTTTGATCCAGCAAGCCCACAGCATGGCTGAAAGCCATGAGGTACACGGCTTTGCCATGCTGTGGGCTTGCGGAGCAAGCCCACTATTGTTCTTCTTCAGTTTACTTATTAGTGGGTTTGATCCAGCAAGCCCACTATTGTTCTTCTTAAGTTTACTTATTAGTGGGTTTGATCCAGCAAGCCCACTATTGTTCTTCTTAAGTTTTCTTATTATTAGTGGGTTTGATCCAGCAAGCCCACTATTGTTCTTCCTAAGTTTACTTATTAGTGGGTTTGATCCAGCAAGCCCACTATTGTTCTTCTTAAGTTTACTTATTAGTGGGTTTGATCCAGCAAGCCCACTATTGTTCTTCTTAAATTTTCTTTATTTATTATTCCTGTTCACCCACTTTTTGGCCGAACTACTGCTCCTAGACCGTTTGAGCTATCGACGCAGTTTGAACTCCAAAAATTCAGGCCCGAACCGGTGTAACTTGCTTGTTACTTTCGTGTCGCTGGCCCTTGTCGTTTTCGCGGTATTCTCGTTTTTCGGCGTTTTTGGGCCCCATTGAAATGAATGGCGGAATGTTCAAGGATTCTAATTCCGATTGTGACATCACAGCTCTAATTGTTTAAGCTTGCACCTGGCAGAGTTCTGAGCCATCTGGCAGAGCTCTAATGGGCTGGGCTGGGCTGTCTGTGTATATGAAGGTGTGTGCATGTAACTTTTGACCCGTATGTCCGATTTTCATGAATGAGGTACCGTTGGAATCCTCGAATGAAGCCCAGTTCAAAAGGCCTTGCCAGCACCAGTTCTAAAGGTAATGTAAAAAAAGATTCACGCTCTGCCATCTTTTTTTAAAGCCAATCCATGTTGATACAGGTCATTAAAAAAAAATATATATATATATATATATATATATTTTCCAAATCCATTCAGCCCAGTTCAATGCCTTGCCAGCACCAAGTGTAAAGGTCATGTAAAAAAAGATTCGCGCTGTCTCATCTTTTTTTTAAAGCCAAACCATGTTCATATAGGTCATTAAAAAAAAGTATTTTCCCAATCCATTCATTCCAGTTCTATGCCCAGCTAGCTCCATTCAAACCTAGTCATGTGTACAGTTGTATAGATTATAACATTGAGAAACACATTCATACAGATATTAAGCACATCCACGCAGCACTACCATTCAAGTTAAGTTACTCATCATTGCCCGGCAAGAAGTCCACAATCAATTCAATTGTCTTGCCACGATCTGTGGAGCTTACAGGTTCTATAGGTTCTGGGTTTTGGATGCTATTTTACCTAACGATGAGTCTCTTCATGACGGTGTGTTGCAATGCATTCTGGGTGCTGTGCTGTGATTAGAGTAAAAATAAATCGCTACCAAGGCTCCAAATAGCAACACACTTACACCGTAGCATAATGAGGGTATCTACATGTAAACCGAAGCATTGAGAACTGTGTAAGTCTATAGGCAGTTTATTAAAAAGAAAAACAGTACCGTTCACGTCTCGTTCACATATACAGACGGGCGCCATCTTGGGAAAACACAACTCTCTGGGATGTGGCGTAAATCTTGCGTGAAACCTTGTTGCCGGAACAGCAGGGAAGAGGCAACAGGATAGCAGCACGAAAGATACACAGGATACACACGGAATTCGAACGAATTTGAAGACATCGAAGAACGAACCCTTTTAGTTTGATGGACGTCCTTATCAGTCTATGGTCTAACTTATGAACGTGTCGGGTCAACGTCAACAATAAGTAAGTTAGGCTAACGTAAACGTTAGCTATTTGCTGTTGTCATATGCAACCCACATAACAATTTTTGGTTCGCTAAAGGTTCTGGGAAGGTTCGTTGCAGGTTCGCGGAAGGTTCTCTCCGAAGGTTCGCTCACGGTAGTGCAGGAAAGTTTTCTGAACGTTCTCCGAACCTTCCCTAAAAGTTCCACGAACGTTCAGCGAACCGTCAGTGCAGGTTTGCAGTTCCTTCAGCGAACCTTCCCGGAAGCTTTAGCGAACCAAATATTGGGCACTACTAGTAGTAATAATAATAATAATAATAAGCGATGATAATAATAATAAAAGTAATAATAATACTCCCGGATGTAATATTGGCGACTTATTCTTGCCACCTTATAAGACAGGCTATGTTCACAACACTAGATAACGGTCAATGAGCAGACGACATGTAAAACATGAAATGTTTTATTAAGTATTCGCTGGAATTGAGAATGATGCACAATTTATTCAGGCGACACTTGGTTTCAATCCGAGAGAATCCGGGAGTCCTTCTTCTGCCTTTGGATGATGGGTCTTTCAATGCAGCTCCTGCGAACGAGAGAAGACATGACACTAAATCTACGTGTTCTTTTCAAATGCACATCTTTGGGTTACCTGTTTTCCTTGGATCAAAAAGCACACTGGATTACTGGACGAGAGATTGGCAGGTATGTTAATTGTCCAATGCTTTTGAAAACATGTCCCGCACCAAAAGGCTACATCGTTATACAGGGATGCTGTTTTAAATACGTGTGTGTGAAACAGTGCATTTTCCAAGGCATGGTTTTGGCTTTGGCCTAGTATTTGATTCATTGTTTACAATGTAACGTTACGTGTGCAGTAGCAGTACCTGAGCTGATATGGTCTCTAGAATCCAGCGACACGTCTGGCCTCCACTCCATGTGTTGGTCTGAGAGACAAAAAAATAAGCCAGTTGTCAAACAATTTGTGATATCCATAGCTAGACACAGGTAGTGTGTAAAATTGTTTTATTTAACAGCGAATGGCAATAGCCCATATTATATTTTGAGCCTGTAAAACCTGCATGATCTGAAACGTACTGTATGATCTGAAACTGACTACATGCTATGGCTAGTAAATGCATAATGCTTAAGACATAGTCGTACCGTTTTCTTTACCAAAGCAGGCCTCTGTTGTGTGGTCACAAGTGGGATTAGACATGGGCCATGGGTGACACTTGACCAAAGTGCTAATTTTCATGTCCTTTCTTTCCAATAGCATCCTTGGGAGGACAACGAAAATCAAATGTGAGTATTGAATCACAAGTGCACACTGAAAAGACAAACGTTTTTGTATTTGGATAAAAGGACACAATTTTTCTAGATTAAAAATATTTCTACAGAGCCTGCTTTCCCTTACATGTAATGGAAGGCCATTCCACAAGGAGGAAAGGCAATTGCTCTCTGAACAACAGATTTTTCATGAAATTAATTGAATGTTTATAGACCAGCATCAAAAGAGTGCAGTGGCAGTACAGCACCCTCAGTTCACATACTAAGTCAGCCCTTGCTTGTAGAGTGTGCACTATGCAGGGTTAAAAAAGTATTAAAATTAGCACCTACTGTACAACTGGCCAAATGCAGGTAAAAATCTGCATTGGCCAGTAAAATCTGATGGTAATTTTGATACCATAGATTTAATAGAGACCTAGTCTGAACCCAATTGTTGATTTCCCATTAATGACCCACATGGCACCAACATGGGAAGCCCACATGGGTTTATCCCAGTTTGCCCATGTCTAACCCAAACATTAAATAGAAATGGGCCCCATATGTGTTGCCCATTCTGAGCCCATATATTGGTTTCACATTAGTTACCCATTTGAGACCCATATGGATTGCCCACATGGGTTTATCCAGGTTTGCCCATATCCAACCCAAGTGGCTAACCCTAATGGGCATCATATGTGTTGCCCAGCCTGAACCCAATTGTTGATTTCCCATTAATGACCGACATGGCACCGACGTGGGAAGCCCACAAGGGTTTGTCCAGGTTTGCCCATGTCGGAACCAAGCATTCAACACACATGGGCCCCATTTGTGTTCCCCATTCTGAGCCCATATATTGGTTTCATATTAATTACCCATTTAGGACCTATATGGATTAACCGTGTGGGTTTGTCCAGGTTTGACCATATCCAACCGGAGTGGTTAACCCAAATGGGATCCATATGTGTTGCCCATTCTGAGCCCATATATTGGTTTCACATTAATTACCCACCTAGGGCCTAAATTAACTGCCCACGTGATATTGTCTAGGTTTGCCCATATCCAACCCGAGTGGCTAACCCTAATGGGCCTCATATGTGTTTCCCAGTCTGAACCCAATTGTTGATTTCCCATTAATGACCCACATGACACCAACATAGGGAGCCCACATGGGTTTATCCCAGTTTGCCCATGTCTAACCCAAACATTAAGTACAACTGGGCCCCATTTGTGTTGCCCATTCTGAGACCATATATTGGGTTCACATTAATTACCCATCTAGGACCCATATTTATTGCCAACGTGGGTTTGTCCAGGTTTGCCCATATCCAACCCGAGTGGCTAACCCTAATGGGTCCTATATGTGTTGCCCAGCATGAACGCAACTGTTGATTTCCCATTAATAACCCACACAGCACCGACGTGGGAAGCCCACAAGGGTTTATCCAGGTTTGCCCATGTCTAACTCAAACATCAAATACGACTGGGCCCCATTTGTGTTGCCCATTCTGAGACCATATATTGAGTTCACATGAATTACCCATCTAGGACCCATATTTATTGCTCACGTGGGTTTGTCCAGGTTGGCCTATATCCAACCCGAGTGGTTTACCCTAATGGGCTCAATATGTGTTGCCCATTCTTAGCTCATATATTGGGTTCACATGAATAACCCATCTAGGACCCATATGGATTGCCCACATGGGTTTGTCAAGGTTGGCCCATATACAACCCGAGTGGTTAACCCTAATGGGCTCCATATGTGTTGCCCATTCTAAGCCCATATATTGGTTTCACATTAATTACCCATCTAGGACCCATATGGATTGCCAACGTGGGTTTGTCCAGGTTTGCCCATATCCAACCCGAGTGGTTTACCCAAATGGGATCCATATGTGTTGCCCATTCTGAGCCCATATATTGGTTTCACATTAATTACCCACGTAGGGCCCAAATGAACTGCCCACGTGATATTGTCTAGGTTTGCCCATATCCAACCCGAGTGGCTAACCCTAATGGGCCCCATACGTGTTTCCCAGTCTTAACCCAATTGTTGATTTCCCATTAATGACCCACATGACACCAACATAGGGAGCCCACATGGGTTTATCCCAGTTTGCCCATGTCTAACCCAAACATTAAGTACAACTGGGCCCCATTTGTGTTGCCCATTCTGAGACCATATATTGGGTTCACATTAATTACCCATCTAGGACCCATATTTATTGCCCACATGGGTTTGTCCAGGTTTGCCCATATCCAACCCAAGTGGCTAACCCTAATGGGCCCCATATGTGTTGCCCAGCATGAACGCAATTGTTGATTTCCCATTAATAACCCACACAGCACCGACGTGGGAAGCCCACAAGGGTTTATCCAGGTTTGCCCATGTCTAACTCAAACATCAAATACGACTGGGCCCCATTTGTGTTGCCCATTCTGAGACCATATATTGAGTTCACATGAATTACCCATCTAGGACCCATATTTATTGCCCACATGGGTTTGTCCAGGTTGGCCTATATCCAACCCGAGTGGTTTACCCTAATGGGCTTAATATGCGTTGCCCATTCTTAGCTCATATATTGGTTTCACATGAATTACCCATCTAGGACCCATATGGATTGCCCACATGGGTTTGTCCAGGTTTGCCCATATACAACCCGAGTGGTTTACCCAAATGGGATCCATATGTGTTGCCCATATATTGGTTTCACATTAATTACCCATTTGGGACCCATATGGATTGCCCACATGGGTTTATCCTGGTTTGCCCATATTTAACCCAAACATTAAATACCTATGGGGCCCATATGTGTTGCCCATTTTGAGCCCATATATGGGATTCCCATTACAGACCATAGTTGGACTCATATTGGGAGCCCACATGGGTTAAACCAGGTTTGACAATGTCTTACCCAAGTGGTAATCCCTCCTGGGACCCATTTGTGTTGCCCATGCCGAGCCCATATAAATGCTTTCCTACTATTTACCCAACCAGGACCTACATGGGTAGCCCACATGGGTTAGCCCACATGGGCCCTTCTTGGCTAACCCATATGGGCCCCTTGAAAAATGCCCACCTCTAGCCCATGCCCACCTGGTACCCATGTAGCCCATGTAGAACCCATGTGGGCCCCAGATATACATGTTGGCTGGGATTAATAGAGGATTGCCCTTGAATATCGATAGCAGATAACCTAGGTTAAATGCTAACGTTAACGTTAGTAGCAGCTATCGTAAAACCACCAACCCTTTCGTTCGAAAATTCTAAAACAGCGATGTTTTCTAATACTTCAAAATAACATTTGATAAATGAACCTTATATTTTTCAGTAGCCATAGGTGTGTAGATTTGAACAAAATCTAGTTTGGTTCTTATTAAGTGACACATAACGTTAGCAGCTAGCAGCTACATGTAGGGTAAGAGGTTTGGAAATACGTTGGTTAGATGCTAGCTCTCTCTGCGCAAAACGTAACGTGACGTAACTTACCGGTGGTGGTGACGGTGGTCTTTAGCGGTGATTTGAATAATTATTTTCTCTGAGATATAGATCTAAAAATAGCAGTGTATATGTAGATGAAAGCAGTGCAGACCGTCCTCAGCAGAGAAGTCTTACTTCAGTAAGTGGCAGTTAGTGAAGTAATCGCGAGCCTCTAGAATTTAGAATGCTTTTCTAAATCAGAGTGCGGGGAAACTTAGTGTTCGATCTGTTTTGGTGGGTACCTCGGCGGGCTTGTTGACCTACTGTGTGATAGGCTAGTTGGTAATCAGAATTTTATTTAGGCCTACTTGCATACAAAATGAATTTGATTTGGGTAGGTGTTAAGTCTATGTACAGTCAACAAATAAACATGTACTAGTATACACTGCCAATCGATTAAATAATCTAATTAATTATACTCTTGTAGATTTTTATTCACATAATTACTAGGTTGTTGCCTTTTCTATCCAGTCCAGGATAAGAAATAAAGCAGTTCAAGAAAATATTAAACTAAACAGTATGAAAACGAGACAAAGAAAAGTAATGCTATTGAAGTTGAAATAAATGTAAACACCTTCAACAAACTTTTGAAGACATTTCGTTTCTGTAATTAATAAATTGAAATGAATGTGTTATTTTGACACCACTAGTATACACATAAACAAATAGTAATATGGATCGGCTACATACTGTAATAATAATAATGTAGGCACATATCAACATAATATATAAAAAAAATGCAAATAAGACATAGGATTGGGATGTAAAGAACACATGGATTGGGATGGAAAGTGCAAAGTAATAGTGCCTGCCAGAGGTTAGGAGGTTAAAGAGAGTGTGTGCTCTCAGGATGTGTAATCTGTAATTGTCAAGTACCCCTAAAACAAATACAGTATTTGTTAACATTAGAAATTAAAATGAAATGTTTGTCAATAAGTCAACAACAGTAAGAATGAGTAGCCTCGGACATAGAAGAGAAAAAATAAAGTGGCAAGTGCAAGTGGTGTTTGGCCCATATCTGTGAAACAAATTGAGTGGAAGTGAGTGTGTGTGGGGTGGGGTAACCAGTTAAATGTGTGTATGATTTGTTTTCTTCACAGGTCTTCATGAGGAGGAAGGCCTGTGGGGTAAGTTCTGTCAAGGACTCCTAGAAGATGTGCGGATGTAATCCCATACCATGTTTACCTAGAAGATCAGCTGCAGCATTAAAACAATTAGGTAAACCATTTACAGGTAACATTAGTCAGCTTAGATACAGTTGTGATGGAACGCACACACCACAGATCTGGTGTCAATATGGTTGTAAAATGCATTGAATGTATTGAATAGTTTAATTGTGTTTGCGTGTGTGTATACTAAATATCAAAATATTTACCTTAAGGGAACCTTCAGGGAACGTTCCCTAAAGGTTATGTGTTTGCTGGGAACCTATTAATGTTAGCTAACATGCTAGACATTGAAAATGAATGCGTTAGCAATAGCCACTGCTTTTTTTGAGCTGACAAGCCCTGGAAATGCGTAATCGTAACGTAATCAGCCAAATTGACTCACTTCTTAAGACCCTTGGTATGGTGTTACAGCGATGTGGAGTCGAAATGTAAATTGTTAGTATGGTTTTAATGTGTTAACAGACCAACCGCGATTTTGCAATGAAGTGAATGGAGTCATTTTAGGTACTACTTTTACGAGGTCTGTAGTTCTGTCAATTTATCTTATCTTTGAACAGACTACATGGTTATCTTCCTTCGTAGATGTAGTTTCCATGGTTATCTAGACTTCGTAGATGTAGTTTCTACAATTTGGAGGCGAAATTCGAAGTGTAAATACATAGCTGCCAACTCTCACGCATTGGCCGTGAGACACACGCATTTGATTAGTTTCACACACTCACACGCCACACCCCCAATTTCTCACGCTGAAGTGTCAACCCGGTCGGTCAGATGCCTGGAAAATGAGTTTAGCCTTACTATAGATCTACTATAGATCTTTCTCTCATTTGCGATGCTACTTCAGAAGCCATCCCAGGCGCATCTCCCCCGCATTTCCCCGGCTTCAGGTATGCTTTGAGTATTATTGAGTGTTTTTCACGCTGAAGTGTTAACCTGGTAGGTCAAATACCTGGCAGATGAGTTTCAACTAAACTAAACCTATACATATGATATCACACATCATGTGAACAAACGGAATCTAAGCTTTCCAATGATATTAGCGCCAAGTTGCTGTGATAAATGGTTCGCGAGAAAATTATCATTGAACCGACATGCAATTTATGCTAATCATATTTGCATTTTGCACACAGTGCACACCCATTACTCTCGGTTTAATATCTCACTAACCCTTCACACAACACGTGGCAAACCGCACTGAATACGAGGATATAAAGCATTCCTCTGTGCAATAAGTGGTTCCTGAGTAGCCTAATCCGGTTTTGAAATTGCAACACATTTCTACATAGCCTCATTGGGGCAAAATTATAATGTATTCTACTGTAAACTATTTGTCAGTAGGCCTACATACATTTTTGTAAATGGCTCAGCCATAGATTATCCCACTATCATGGTTCAGATTGTCAGGTTCCAGCTAATCCCACTTACACAGATAAATTAATATATTTATATTGGCATGCTTCCAAGTGACATTAATGCAATATGAAGAAAATCAAATAACGAGACACAAATATTGATATAAAGCCTGACATAAGCCATATGCAAACATTCACATCATGCAGATATGGGTACATCCTGAAAAAGGAATAGCATGTAGTAGGCTATAGGCTTACAATGACCAATATATTATCTTAAATGAACTAGCTGAATAACACAGGTGACCACTTCTGCATAATTTCATGGAGTACTGAAATGTTTCTGAACTGTGAAATGTAGGCCTAGCATATGTTTTTGTGGTTGTGAACTTATTGCAATATCCATAACTATTCCACCTGTGTATGCATGGTCATAATTCTGAAGTGCAAAATAGCTTAGGCTACAGCACAAATATTTTCATAAAAATAAGCAAGTCTGACCTCAGAATTTATTTTGAAAGTGCACCTGATTGATGCATTTAAAAGTTAAAATATAAAAACATTTCTTAAATTCTTACCAAACACCCACCCACTTTTAAAATTGTTAGTTTGGACCCCCCCACCCCCACACACACACTTTTGCCGTGCGAAATACCAGTGCTGTTTTCAGCATCTGTTTAGTGCTTCATTGTCATTTTCATTGGATTCTCCCATTTGCGCGTAAATCGCTCATAAACTTTTTTTTTTTACACGCATTCTCCCATTCTGCTGTCACACACACAGTGACAAGCGCCAAATCCCCTGCAGTGTTGAAGAGATCAGTCGTCCCCCTCACTTTTGATAAGGTAAAAAGCCTTATAGGTACGCCAAATAAATAATAACCTACAGTATAGGTTTACGCTAGGCTTTGTAAAACTCCCCATTAACAGCATCACGTCACTAACCACAGCGACTGCACAATCTCGTATTCACTCTGTTGGATATCTGAAGCCAGTTTGTCTACTTAGATACTGTAAATCCTCAAATTATGGCCGGGGTCTTAAAACAAAGTACAGGCCTTTAGGGGCAGGATTGTATTCGAGACAGCCCTTTATTTCTTATGCAAGTTTTATTTTGAGACATGCGTTTCTTGGAGCGGCATACTTGTAGGCCTTCAAAAGCATGACATTTTCAGTTTAGATTGATATTTAATTTACTTTTGGACTGTTTGATTATATTGTTAAATGTTGGGACTGATGGGCACTGAAATCTGGGGAGGTATTTGATGATCACTATTACTTATATAGTTGAAAGAGTGTTGGGATTTCAAACAAACCATCCGCTTTCATGCGTTCATTGAACGTCCGCGGTGCTGTAATGGAAACCTTATTGCGTAGCCAAGTAGCCTATCAAGTTATTTTTCAATTATGCATGATTTACTTTTTATTAATTTCGTAGGCTGGCTTTATTTTGTTATATAGAAGTATCTAAATAACCTGTCCCACCCATTTTCAGAATGCCTCCGACGCCCATGGTCCTACTAGTAGGCTAGATCCCTTTGATACCAATGTTAATTTAACTCTAGGACCCTGGTCCCAGGGATGGATTACTGCACGGGCCTTCCGGGCCCAGACCCAGGGGCCCAAGGTGTCAGGGGGCCCTGAAGCCCAAGCCTTTGCATGGAATCATTGCCTCAATATCAACACATCAGGATGTAGGCTATGAATCTGATTGAATTTAGTATTGGCCATCCCCAAAATGCACCAGAATACATGAAATCACATCAAACAAATTAAAAAAATTCTGGAGGGAGGACCCCCAAACCCCCCTTCCACCTATGCGACAATTAGTGGGGAGCCCTTAATACATGTGGGCTCAGGGGCCCAAAAGTTCATAATCCATCCATGCCTGGTCCCTACACCTGAGAACCACTGATGTACATTTTTTTTTTACTGTACGGTATAATGCTGAATGAGCCAAACAAAAATTTCCGCAGCAAAATTTTGATTGGCCCCACCAAATCTCACTCCAAGGTTTTTTGAAAAGTTGGCAGCCCTGGTAAATATGGTTTTAATGTGTAAACAGAACAACCGCGATTTTGAGAGCTAGAAAAAAGGAAGTGAAATGAATGAATAGTTACTGCTTTTCTGAGGGCTGGCGTTCTCATAAAATCAACGTAATCTTTGAAAAGACTACCTGGTTATCTTCCTTAGACTTCGTAGATGTAGTTACTACAATTTGGAGTCAAAATTCGAAGTGCAAATATGGTTTAAATGTGTAAACAAGACGCCTGATGTTTAATATATGTTAATGAATGGGCACAGTATTATTGTGTACAGTAATGGGCTATCAGTAGTATGTAAACAGTTCATGTGTTATGCGATTTACATAAACTAGTAAACAACAGAAATGTTAAAAGCTGGTATTGTGTTTCCTGAATTCTTACATTCAGGCATTCAAATGAAATGTAATTAAATAGCATATATATACTCTATCAGTGTATGATGCTTGCATGAGGGAAACATCCCAAAACAACGGCACCCATATAATTGCTGTTTTGAGAAGTATTTCTCATGCAAGCATCATGCAACAATGCAAAAACAATGAAACTAGTGTAGGCCTAATTATATTTTACATTAGTAAAGTAGTACTCTGATGTGCATGCTTTCACAAACTTTTGTGAACAATCTTAGCACTTTAAACATTGACTGTTTTGAAGTGCATGTATAGCAATATAGTAAAAAAATAATAATAATTGTGATATCATTACAATTTGATGGGGGAGGGGGGGAGGAGGATGGGGGAGGGGGGAGGAGGGGGTGGGTTCATGTAGGTGGGCTCTATGACCCCAAAGTATGCCTTGACTGGGCCTCAGGTCAAAGAAGTTTGAGAAAGGCTAATGTAGACGACAAAGCAGCAAGGAGGCGTTGTGTGATCATTTAAACAAGTTTTATGACAAGGTCGATGAGGGTGGGAAAAATCATACATTTCTGTGCAAACTTTTGCCCGCACTTCAATCACATTCAGTCACATTGTCTTTTAAGAAAATGCAGTCCATTTTTCGGTTCCAGCAGCCAACAACCTCAGAACTGACCCTTCAGGCCTCTCAGGAGGCGCTGGCTTTCTAACCTAGCGACCACCATAGCAACCATCATGATTGCCCTAGCAACCAGCATAGCAACCACGTTATTTATGCGTTTTAGCTTATTGGATGTTGCGTTAATGCAGATAACTTTTGATCCGTGTGCCCGATTTTCATAAATGAGGTACCGTTGGAATCCTTGGATGAGGCCGAGTTCCATGCCCCAGATCCCAAAAATTCCCAATCCATTAAGCTCCGTTCAATGCCCAGCTAGCTCCATTCAAACTTTAGTCATGTAAACAGTTGTATAGATTATAACATTGAGATTCACACATTCATTCAGATATTATGTACATCCACGCAACCCTACTATTCAAGTTAAGTTACTTATCATTGCCCGGCAAGAAGTCCACAATCAATTCAATTGTCTTTCCACAATCTGTGGAGCTTACAGACAACGTTAAATTTCTAAAGGTTCTGTATGCCATTTAAAGCCGACCAAACGATGAGTCCCTTCATGACGGTGTGTTGCAATGCATTCTGGGTGCTGTGCTGTGATTCGACGGCTTGTCACCTGACCCACCCCCATAATGAGGGTATCTACATGTAAACCGAAGCATTGAGAACTGTGTAAGTCTACAGGCAGTTTATTAAAAAGAAAACCGGTACACTTATTAACGTGTCGGGTCAACGTCAACGATAAGTTAGGCAGGCTAACGTAAACGTTAGCTATTTGCTGTTGTCATATGCTTTACTTGATGGCCATTCATCACCATAGACTGTAAAAAATATGGACAAAGCGTCTGTGACGTCACCCATAGATTTTCTGAAGAACGGTTATGAAGCCGTTTATGGGGGGGTATGGGCGGCGCCATCTTGGAAAACCTTGGGAAATTCTAACCCCGTCTACCTCCTAGCCAATCCATATATGGGTAAAAGGGCGGGGCTTTGTATGAGACTGAGCAAGCCGGTGAACCCGCCTCGTCGTCAGCCGAGCAGCCTCAGCTAACGTTAGGCCTACAAGATGGACTGGCACAGACGTTGCTGTAACATTGCTGGTAAGTTTGATCTGCTAACGTGAAGTTCATGTATGTTTCTTAATGCCATGTTAAGACACTTTTTAATGTTGTATGCTGAAAGGTTATATTCGGGTGAACGGTTGAAAAGTTGAGAATGAAGAGTTGAGTTTGCAGATTCTAGCTTCTAGGTAAAATAAACTAACGTTAGCTATCTCTCCCTTGCTGAACTTACGGTCAAATAACGTAGAGTAATTTAGCGTTACAGGTTCACCAACTCACGTAGAGTAACTTAGCAGTTTACAGGTTCAGCAACTCATACTGACAAAAATGTATCTCTGCCTTTATTGTTTTGTAATTAACGTTATCCATCTCATATCCTCAGTGGCAGCCGTCATTGTAACGTTAATTAATTTACGATAACATCAGCCAGCTCGCTGTATTCTGTCAACGTATGGTGTGAATTGATAGCTAACAAAATCGTATGGTATTAGTTAACTTGTACATCATTAATTATTTTTGATTAACTCTTAATATCACATTTTGAAATTGCTATATTGCTCTAAAGTTGTCAGTGGTAGTTTGGTCTAAGATGACATTGAAATTTCTCATCGGTGGCCATTTCACGGTCCAGCGTTCATGTTTGGTTAGCTTGCCTTCTTCCCCTTGTCAGGCTTTTTAGAAACGTAAATCCAGTTACAGTGTCCGGTGTTTGGCATAACAATGCCAATATTAGTGTACTTTGTCACTGAAGACCCGTTTCAAATCGCACAATAGTACTACAGCATTGTACAACAACTGTAGTTTTGTTGATTACAACAAGTGGTGTTGGTTTGTATTATCTTGTAAGTAGGTATGACTAATAAAATGTTTACCTTTCTGTTTTGGCAGTTCACCATGGGGAGGAGACGGCAAGGAGGTCCGTGGGCTCTTAACCTGGGACTAGAGGTCCAAGTGAAGTGGTTTGGCTGGGGTGTGGTGATATTGAACCCATTGAGACTATACAGTACATTTTACTTTATGTCTATTGATGAATGTTACACCTACCCTTTACTTATGCCAAACCCATTTCTGTTCTTTAAATATCAGAAAGCAAACTTACTGTTGATGGCACTGAACTTGAACTTGGAAATGTTTATGGAACTTTTGTGAAATGTTTATGGAAACTCATGCCAGTATTTAGTTTTGTTAGTTTTTCTTATCTCCAACTGTCTATTGTACAGTGGAGTTTTGTTATATGTTTATACTTATATTTTCCATTTCTGCTGTAAGTGCATGTTGTGTGTGATGTCTGTATGCTACTGAGACCTTGAATTTCCCCTTGGAGATCAATAAAGTATCTATCTATCTATCAAACCAATTTGCCTGTGCTCTCAAAAAGCATTACAGGTAACCACTGAATTTGTGAAACTAAAATAACAAAAACTAATATGTACTAAGCTAGTACATAGTCAATACATATTAGATCACTTTAAAGACTGACAGATGCAAATGCTGTAAATAAAGGTAATCAAGGGGTCTGCTGGTGAACAAAGTCTTTGAAGTCAGAAGCTGCCACTGCTCAATGACTTGTGCCCCATCTGGTAGGATTTCAAAATGTTCCAGATCTGAAAACAGAAATGTTAAAAGAAAAAGAAAAGGTAACGATAAAGCATATGGATTTGTTTACAAGCTAGCGAACGGTTAGCATACGTTTGGCAGAACTATGTGGATGTTACAAGGTAAGAAACACGATTTAAAACTAGTTTCTTGTTTCTCACTTCTCTTTCCGGGACGGTAGTCTCAATGTTGCAAGGTTGGTTTTTCGCTTGAGGACGCTAGGCGCAGCGGGAAAAGTCACCATTTTCACCGGAGCAGGTCATTTAACCATCCAAATGATTTCTAAACGGGTTTATTACGTTGAAATAGTTGCCAAGTTCCCCTTTAATTATCCAATCTGTATCCAACCAAAACCTGCTGATTTATGATGATAATTATTGCACAGATGTGCCCCGGACTGCTCACAATAAAAGGCCACTCTAAATGTCTGAAATGCATTCATGTTTGTTCAGTATGCTAACCATGTCTGGAATAGACAGCTAGGCCTATTGAATCCACTAGGTTGCTCCATTTAAATGTATGAAAAATGTCAAAGTACCACGGAATCAGTACTGATGCTTCTGAGTTGACTGCACAGACGAGAAGTGAAGGTAGGAATCCAGAGACCTCTCCAGCACCCAGCCTGTCTGGATCACCTACAGGGAAACTTTGCATAGACAAGAAGTGTTGTTTCAAATTTTTGTTTAACAAATAAACGGCATCAATAAGAGTTTAAGACGTCAGTTATAACTAACAACAGTTATGGTGACTAGCTAACGTTATCGCTCGTTATCAGCTCCATGTTCAACGTATAGTCAATGGTTCATAGTGGTTCACAATTTTACCTCCACTAGCTAATGCTTCGGCTGAAGTTATCTTAAATGTGACAACACAAAGACTATATAAATTGACAACAGACTAAGCATTCACACAGAGAGTATTTACAAAAGGTTTTTTGACGAGAACACATGCTTTGTTACCCCAGTATGTTTGTCAACTAACGTTAACGTGCTTAACGTTACAGCTGTCTGATCATTGACTCAAACACCTGGCTAGTATGGCAAACGTTAAGCTAACTCACAACGGGAGCACAATCGGTTTTCACTAACGTTAACTTTATTCAAGTTAACTAAATGTATGTGTGTGCTTCAGCCATTCGCTCATCATTTTCGACATAAACTTATTTGAAATGATTTGACGCTAACGTAGCCTATAGCTGCTACAGTGCCCACTAACATGGATGCTATAATGCTAACATCTAAGTGAAATCATAGACTGTATATATAGAACTGGACAGTGTGCCGTCTGTTAAGAGTGATGCGAGCGCTAGTCCAGAGCCCCCTGGTGGCTGGTTGCAGTACAAAGCGTAACTCCGCCCATCTCCATGTATTTCAATGGGCAAGTAGCCAACTTTCCGTGTCACTTTTCTCACCTAAAACTATTTTTGCATCTACAACTTTTTATTCTAAAAAATAGTTTTCAAGATGCTTCAATACACACTATTTTTCTTTTCTCGCTGAAATTATTTTTTTAAATGTTATTTTAACAAATCTAAAAAGGCCGTGTTTACACCTATGATTGACAGCTGGCTGGCAGCAGACTCTACGCTTTGTCGCTACCTTATTTTAACGACACCTGATATCGACACGTAATCTAACCTAAATAAGTGTTGCTGTTATTATCATTAGGCTATATCTTATCACAGTCTGATTAAATACATATTGATAGTCATACATTGTGTGATTGTTTGTAAGAGACATCGTTGTTAGTTGTGACAGATTCTTAGTGAAAAAATGTGTTGTTCTTTCATAGATGCTAAGTATATTAGCTTATAGCATGCTAAATCATGCTAGCATTAGCCAGTTGATAGGTAAAGTAAAAGGGCTCTGCTATATTGATCCGAAGTAACGTTAGCCATAGTCACGATCATTTACAGTCCTACTTGTTTCAAATGGTTTAATGTAACCAGTGATTGCCGCCACCACCGTTGCAACTTAATTTGAATAAACTAAGTCACTGGGAGAAGGCGATGTTAAGTTTCATTAACGTTAACTCTTGCTTAGTTTTGCACGAATGGCAATAAACGTCACCTAGCCTGCTAGGTCGACAACCTCGGTATGACCATTTATTAATAAGCCAGACAAATAACGTTACTTGTTTTTTAGTGAACACATATTGGACCATAGCTTAACGTGAGGAGGGATTCAAAGTTACAAATGGACAATTTGCTTAGTATGCTCATAACAGCGGTATCTGAAAATGCTGAGTTAAGGTATCGTTGTTACCTGCGATTGCACTGCTGGAGAAACATTTTGCATTTGTATGATTT
Source organism: Alosa sapidissima (assembly GCF_018492685.1). NCBI lineage: Eukaryota > Metazoa > Chordata > Actinopteri > Clupeiformes > Clupeidae > Alosa > Alosa sapidissima. Next base: position 39,315,785 of record NC_055963.1, read on the forward strand.
GATCAGGTCTTGCCAGTGATGTGTAAATCCTCCCGTAGACGTACCCCATTTCAATACGTCTAAATTGAAAACTGTGACAACTCATCATAGGGGGCAATAATAAATAACAATGCCAACAATAACATGGTAACACTACATTAAGGAGAATATCAATAAAAAAACAATGTCAAATTAATCAACAGCCTAATGAAAATAACACAGTACTATACAAACCATAACACTTAAGAAGCGCTTAATGAACTAAGTGCATGTTGAATAGATATGCCTTTAGACCACTCTTAAAGGCACAATGTGTCTTTTTTGTGACTTTTTGAAGTGTAATGCATTCAAAAATCAACTATACATATCAATAGAATGTGAAGAAATAACACTACTGATATTTTCTAATCGAAGAATATGCATTGCATTGCAGAGATCTCCTCCAGAATTAGCGTGATAACCGACTAGCCCCGGGTCGTCCAGTCTTGCAATACCAGTTTATGTCTGAGGTGGCAACAGGGAGTAAAATACCGGCCAAACCGTCTTCAGTGCAGCCCAGAGCAGTCGAGAAAGAGACAACGCAATTACGCACTCTCTGCCCAAGTTCCGTGGAGCTAGCGACAGTAAGCGACAGTACGCGACAATAGCAGGCAATATGGCGGCGAAAAGCGTCAAAATAAAGGTACAGACGAACGATCAGATAAAGTAGGTTAAAATTTGGTTTTCATTGGTTTTTATTTTTCTCCTCTTTGCAAACGTAGCCTAGGGATATGGTGACAGATTAATTTAATAATGTTGCAAAGGTAGGCTACTGCATCAATCCATAGGCCTATGTTTCATTAGGCTACTAAGCTATTTGTTTTGCCTTACTCTTTATTCATTTAGGCTAGGCCTTTTTATTCAGTTATTAATCATCTTCCTTCCACTACTTGTGTAGCGCACGCATTCTCCGACCTGTCACCTGTCAGTCATCATCGGAAGAGAGGTGTTTGGAATTCCCGCGTTACAATCGTCAGCCAATCAAGGTGGTCACTTCAGTCAAGCTCGTGCATGAGTAATGACGTCATCCATAGCCACGAAGACTCACTCCTAGTTTAGGAGTTGTCTGAAAGGCTTTGTGAATAACTTTTAAGAGAAAACTCCAATCTAAAATCTTTAAGTGCGATTTAGGAGTAGCCTACTCCTAGTAGTAAGATAAAAGCCTTTGTGAATAGCCTACGGCCCCAGTTATTCATCATCTTCAGTCCTTGTGTAGCGCACGCATTCTGAGACCTGTCACTCATCATCGTAAGGGAGGTGTTTGGAATCATGCCCGCGTTACAATCATCAGCCAATCAAGGTGGTCACGCTTGCCCATTTACCCAAATTAATGGTCGAATATTACTGATGATCATTGTTATTTAAGAACATGCAGTGTGCGTAGGGTACCAAAAACATCTTGCTCGTAAAAAAGCATCATAACGCACATTCTGGCGGGTCTGTTATTTACTGTAGGCTGCGCAAACCACATGCCTTTATTTTGGGCAAGCCTGCATTCATTCATTCATTCAACCTTTATTTATTCTCGGAGGGTCATTGAGGGAAGGCCTCATTTTCAATTAAGCCGAAATTACAGAAGCAAAGCAAAGCGCTCCACAAACAAGACAACATTCGAGGCCTTCTGTTGAAGAATTTTATATAAAGCCTGCCCTGACAGTAATCCTCCTGCCCCTGATAGGCCTACCACAGCTGTGGATAGTGTGGAATGTTCAAGTAATAACACAATCCAATGTGTGTCTCAATTGTCCCCCGCTGACCACCTCACACATTTCTCTAGATTTTGCAACGAACTTACATGACACAATGCCATAAAATATGCCAGTTTTAGGACACAGAATAATGTTTGTAATGATACCAGGTAGGCCAGGTATTGTCGAAGGTGCATGGTGAAGTGAAATTCTTACTTTGGAAAACAAACATTTGCCGATATCATCGCCGATCATCAGAATATTGCAACAGATTCTGTGTTCACTTGTTAAGCCAGTGGTTATCAAACTTTTATTTCATTCCCCACTTTGATCAAGGGGCATGACTGATGATAATGGAGATAACGTGTTATCCCGAGGCTTTTGCAAGTCAGCATCTTCGACGGTAGTCTATTAAAAATATAAGTTTTCGATGTCCCAAACGGAGAGCCATACTTTATTGTTTTTAACGATCTCTATGCTACTCACAAAAATGTAGGCATGGGGACATGATGAAGTAGGTTATCCAACTGTCGTGTGTTAAATTATTGTGATTACGAGCCAGTGGTTTTCAAACATTATGCGTGACTCGGACATCTAACTAAATGCAACAGGCTCATATCGTCCTCGCATTCGCAAAATGAGGACCAGTGTTTTGTCAAATTGCAAATAGCTATTCGTTTTAACTATTTTTTAATGATAGTAGCCTATACAAAAAGCACTTCATACTATCTTAATCTTGGAATATGGGGAGGGAAGTGGCACGTCTGCAGTCAGCCAAATATGAATGTAATTCTGCGGCATAAAGCAGATGTAATTGTTTATCGTACAGAAAAATAAAAATGACATGTCAAGCAGTCAATTGACTACATTGCAGTCAAGAAGTAGGGCAAATTAATTTACGAAACCAAAACGTGGGTCATAATTGTCTAAGCCTCTATTGCGTAGCCTGTTAAAAACGTCGCCAGATAGTATTAAATCGGCAACAACATTGTTTTCTGCAGAAGCCTACCCAAGGCTACAGATTAATTCTGAACAGTTATTTCTCTACTGGCTCAATTATCACACCACTGTTTTGATTTGCGTAGTTGCGTTAACCCCAACACTGACAATAATGTAGACAGCAAACTTCGATTTCGATTTTCGTGTAGTCAAGCCTTAAGCCATACCCAAGTAGCCTAAATCGAGGTAATGTTTAATTATGCATGATTTATTTTGTTATTGAATTCGTAGGCTGGGATTACTCTCGGCAACAATTATGTAAGGGACGGCAGGCAGAGCGATGTACAATGGCAGAGCGACGCACAGTGGCTGAAAGTGGTACTAAAGCTTCACGCAGCTTCACGCAGCGTAATGCGCGAATGAAGTGGTCATTTGAAAGCGATGCCCACTGTACACTGTAATAAGAATAAGAAGACTTCGAAGAAGGCTAGTAATAACTAGAAAATGTAATTCCAGTGAATTACCATTGCAATATAAATCGTGAACTAGTCTTGTGGAAATCTGGAATCTGATTCTTCCATCACCTCGTCAACTGTGTTAATGAAATTAAATCAATCAATAATTGTGAATAGAACATTACAACGCTGTACTTCACCCCGACGATATAGCTATGGCAAATAAGGAAGAGCAGAGAGATCGCCACGAAGTTTTACGTTCATGTATGCCTGGGGTGCTTGGAATAGTGGTCTGCAAGCGAGGTGTACTTGCGCCTTCCCGCAGGCTGTAGCGAGGTGTACTTGCACATTCCATTCATTTTCCATGGCACCGTGCGTAATCCAGCCTTTACGAATCAACATAAGGCTACATCACCTGATATTTGGTCTGCCTAAACATAACAAATATGCACTAAGGCAAAAGGCATTTGTGCGGTATACATAATTAATATCACAACTGACTTTAACGGTTGTGAAACTTTGATATGTCAAACGTGCAGACGTTTTGCAATAATATAAATAAGTAATAACATTATTTTTTATAATATTACCGTTTCTATTACAGCTTTATAAACTGTCAAATGGTTTGGGACAACAAAATGCGCATTCTCAATGTAACGAGATGGCCCGGCAGTGTGCATGATGCACATATTTTCAAAAGCAGCCTATGAACACAAAGGGCAAGCGACAAAATAGTGTCCTCCACAATTTGGCAATCGACTTGACTGAGCCCCTTTTCCCTCAGTCACAAGGCCTTGGAGGACTGTATTAGCCTACTTCTGTCCTGATGCTGCTGATCTAGCAGACAGGGGGTGTATTTCGCAAAGCCATTATTGCTTAAGTGGTAACCATTTCCGTTGAAATGGGAATTTACCTTATATGTTTCGTATAGTACCACATACAGCCACATATTTCCTCCATTGTACTACAACTGGAAAGCTGATTCACATGCCAGGTTTCGCTTTAATGTAGGCCAGAATGAAGGCAGAAATGAGTAGGCCAAGTAGGCCATACTATTGTAGCCTATGTAGACAACACAAACGTTATAGCTCAACTTCTGTATGCTGTTTTTCTGTATTCTTGTTTTAACAAGACTTTGGTTATATGGTCCATTTCGTAAGAGTAACCTATTCATGGCTTTCATAAGTTCCATTATAGGAGTATTAATTAAGCACCATACATTCATAATCTAGGCACCTGTGGAAAGGGATCTAATGAAACCCATCAATAGACCACCTATGATAGCATACCGTGATAGTGTTTACTTAGGCTACATAAGAAGCAACAGCGTCGAATGAAAACGTAGGATGGCCTATTTGATACACAAATAAGCGGTGTACAACGTTAACAAATGGGTTAAATAAAAACAGGAGCATATTTGTTAGCTTTAAATCAAATGTGAATGGTAGAAGCTATAACATACAATATAATAAATCAATGCAGTCTGCATTCATATCTAGGTGCTTGATTTTATACACCTGTGGAAAGTGACCTGATGTTTACTAGAACCAGAGCGTCAATATCTGTACGTTAACGTCTGTAATTACGTTAACGTTCCAGTTAATGCGTGACACGGCAGGTGAAAACATCGTTTTTTCATGCACTGGTCAATTTCGAGATTTTTGGCTAATTTGTTACCTTGGCATGTATTCTTTGACACTACAACAACAAAGTCTGATTTACACATTTAGGTGTTTATTTCATTACCTTTTGTCTACTCGCGCCTGAATATTTCTCCTAAATTCACTAAAAGTTAAGTTCTAACGTTTCATGCTCTACCGTGACGGTGATGGGAAACATATCATGTGTGGTACCATTGGAAAGTTCTGTTTTTCCTGCATGACGTAGTGCAAACTAAATATGGACACTTTCTTTGTATCCGCAACCAATCGCAAAAAGTTGGCAGGTGTACACACAGACAGGCACATACATAAATACACGGTTATCACCACACTGGTCTGATCTGGGGACTCATTACAGATACTTCCTAACTCTGAAATCCTATCTTATCTCAGTTTAGGATTGCATTTAGGATTTTTGGTATTACAGAAGTATGTTCCCTAACTGCATTTAGGAAAAAATCGTATCTAAAGATAGGAATTTTTCCATTACAGAACCATCCTAACTCAAGAATTTCCTAATTTAGGAATCCTAACTTAGGATGGCACATACCCTGTCCTAAATGCAAAATAACTGCCAAAACTGACTGCAACAGTATTGTTGAGCCTAGCCTATGACAAAATGATGAACATGACTGTTAGGGACCATAACGTTTTTTTTTCCACAAAATTAGTTAATTAAGTGAAAACTTAAAAATGTAAGCCTATAAGATATGTGTTTTAATCATTTACAACATTTATAACAAATAAATATTAATCTTTATTACAGAATATTAGACTATTATTTATTATTATAATTATGTTTTTTTGTTTTTCATCTTATACAGCAAATAAATAAATATTGACACATTCTCTTGCATCCTACATAGGCCTAACCCAAGGCCTATTTCTCTGATATTATGGTTTGTCCATCTTGAGCAACCAACTGTCAAAGATTCTTTAGAATACCATCTTTGTAATCTGACATTCTAATCATAGGTACAGGCAGTCTCGTATACATTCTAATCATTGAAACAGACATGACTGGACGATTGCCGATTTAAAAATCTAACTGTTAGAGTTAGGATTTCTTAAGTTAAGATAAGATAGGTCTGAGATAAGATAGGACACAGCCATGAGTTTAGGAAGTGCTTCTATAATAGGAATATAGGATTTTTCCTATCTTTGAAACTTTAAGATAGGATAAGGATATTTTTTTGTAATGAGGCCCCTGAAATGATCGCACGTGTGATTCAGAGAAAACGAACGTACGCACAAAAAAACGTGCGTACGCCACCCTTCCAGATGTGCCCATTATAAATCACAAATGAACGTCAACTTGTGCGCAGCCGGATGGTTTTAGGTCTCCATCTTGTGTTTACACCCCCTCATCAATATCATTAGCATATGTTTTAATGAAATCAATGGCCTAAAAGATGTAGCTTATGTAAAATTATATATTGAAAACATTGTATAGGCCTAGCCTATGCCATCTGATGTTAACTAGCCTATATGCGTCAGTTCAAATAGCTTACCTAATTATGTTTTTTTCAGCAAAGCTTTCTGGAAAGAGATCGTATGCATCCATGTTCATTGTCCTCTGCTCGCTTTCATTCCTTCTGCTTGCAGTAATGTCAATAATCAACATTTCGTAAGTAAGCTAGGCCTACTTTGTAGGAAAAAAATGGGTAGGCCTAGCTTAGGAAGGAAAGACCTACGTTTCCAATATGACCCAGGGTAATATGCTGATTTAGCCTACAAAACAGAGGACTAAATTATAATGTGATATGTCATATAGGCTTAACGTTTCTTTTAGGGTAGGCTATGTTTTTGCTGAAAAAGTAGCCTAGTTCGCCGGTCATTTTTCATTCATTCTGCATATCTTTGCTATCATTTTCTTTCAATAATGTCCAATGGCTTAAACATTGTCCTTTATTGTTTGCTTTAGGCTTACCTTTATATTTTATCCTACATTATTCAACTCACGTCATCTGATCTTGGGCACTGCCGGTCAAAAAAAGCAAACAGGCTCTGCACCTCTTTACGCAACTCCGACGCAACACTAAATATAAAGATGCCCTGCTTTCAGATGATCACTTTCGTCCCTTGGTTGTGTAGGCTATATATGATATAAAATATGTATAGCTTACAGTCAAATATTACCTTTCTGTTACGAAGCTGGGAGTAGGCCTATGAGCGCAAATTAGGATGTAGTGGAGGCTAAACGCGAGTAAAGGCAGTTTATCCACCTCTGAAATTTCAGAAATAGAGTTTAGGCCTACCCACCTCTTATTAGAGTTTATCCACCTCTCAAAAACGTTTATTCACTTTTAACATTCAAAACTGTATGATCAAATTACTATCCTATATTTCCAATACTGCAAAATAACCTCCAACATTATCAAACTGTTCGAATGCCTTTTTGAATGCCTAAACGAGGGCAATTGGACATTTGATGGTCAATATTAGATTGGTGAGAACACTGTAAGAATGTTGATGTCAACTCAACGTATGTACTCCCAATCATCCGTAAATTGATCTAAAGTGCATTTTACTCCGGATAATTCCTTTCACCATTCTTAGTATATTGATAACCAACTACGCTATTAGCTTTAACAGCTAATAGCGTAGTTGGTTATCAGCAACTTTTTTTCTAGATATTACGATGTACTTATAGGATGTACTACAACTGGAAAGCTTCTTGATTCATGTGCCAGGCTGTGCTTTAATTTATAGGCCAGAATAATGCAGAAATTAGTAGTAGTAGGCCAAGTAAACATACTCTGTAGTCTATGTTGACAACACGTTATACCTCAAGTTTTGTAGTGTGGCACTTTGGGCATATGGTCCTTTTCTTAACAGTAGCATATTCATGACTATCATCAGATTTAAATACACCCTTTCCCACAGGGATCGACCCAGAGCCATAGTATTCGTACTTTATCTGGTTAACGTTAATATTAGTTAAAACGCTGCTGAGCACATGCTTAGCTGGGAGCTCAACCCGATCTCACAAGCAATGCGTATGAAGTCGTACGCAACACTAATACCGAATTGCGTATGAATTCATACGCAAAATCAGCTAGTGACACATGCGCAGTAGCCTACATATCCGCTCAATCAAGCAACATGGCCACGCACGGCCACCTGTCAAAATCATTTTTTTATTTCATAAATAAGTTTCGTTACAATAAATAATGGTTTGGTGTAGGCTAATTAATGAAATTTCCGTTTGATAGCAGTACTTAAAATTTGATAATTAGGTAACCTTTTGGTCACGATGCTAAAGGTTTACGTTTGTAATACATAAAAAAAAAAATCCGTTTTTTTTAGTTTAGACCCATGTTTTATTTTCTTTTTAAAACTGAGAGCCACTAATATATCCAGAATTTGTTTAGTTGGAGGACGATCAATATAAAGATTTTAAATAGCCTTTTTATAACATCATTAAATATCCCTTCGTGGCGAAAGTCTAGCTACTTAAACTTTGGAAATGTGAAGTTCTTCCTGATGTCATTATTTTGCGACTCTGCCAACTTGCTGCCTATGCTTGCTCCCCATATTGATAAAAGAAACCTCTCTGCTCCGTGTGTAAGTAGACGCAAAATATCTCGTTTATGGTTTGTTTACATGCATTACTTTGGAGGTTTGCCTATTTATTCATACCTGCTCATGTTTTTTTTTTGGTCGTTGCTTGTTGAATTCCTATTTTGAACATGAGCTCAATTATCATTATGCTAGCCATATAGAATCCACTCGCTAGTAAGCATTGTATCTATCTTGGTTAGCTAGGTAATAGAGACAATCAATGGAAATATGTTTTTCTTCATTGAAGAGTTGAATTCTTCAACTTCATTTGGAGGTTAAATGGCTAATATACCTAGTTAAACCTGACGTGATTGTAGGTAGTTGACTTAGCATTGTTGCTAGCAGTAGTCAAATCTAACATTAGTAAGATAACCTACCCCTTTTGTGAGTTTGTGCTCGCAGAGTGAACTATTCAGTTCTGCCTTCTCACAAGGCGCTAGTATAGGCTATTTTTATTAGTTTATTTGTCAGGGACAATGCAGCGCACATTATTACATACATCATAGTCAATGCCATAACAATGTCCGTAGATGTGTTACATTAAAGGTTTCTAGTCAGTTGGCTAATTTGCAACCCCAGTCTAATCAATACAGGCCATAGAGGGTGTTGACCTGTGGTCTTTACTACAATTTGAGTTTAACAACTTTTCTGTTTACAGCTCTGCATGGCTCTATATGCTATTTATCCATAAAGTTCCTTGTCCATAGATTTGACTGTCATTGTTCATTGTTATACATCTGTTCTGTTCTGTTCTGTTTCCTGGTCTTCAGTCTAACAGTTATGTACAATGTCTCTTTCCAAAACACCCCTCAATCAGTGTCAAAAGGGATTGTGGGCAAGACAAGTCAAGAGGAAGACGTGCGGGTTGAAACCAAGCCTCAACGAGATCGACGGATCTACTCTTCTTATTAGTGAACTCAAACTTCTTTCATTTACTTTTAGTAGGCCTACCATCTCCTGTGGATGTGCTACCCTTCCTGAGGATTCTGTCATTCCACATCTACTGATTCCTCAAGATTAATTTTGGTAAGCACAGATGCTGTACTGTCTGTTCATGAAATGCACAGGGGGGTATTCCAAGTATGTGGTTTAGCAGAGTTAGGCCCACTATGGAGGTGCACATTGATGAGGTAAACTCCACAGTATTGGTCATGTCTGTATTATAATGTGAAACAATATGTGGGAGATGTTATTGTCAAGTATGTATTTGCATTGTGTGTGTGTGTGTGCAGGCTGTGCTTGCGTAACCCTTTGTGAACACACAGTGGGACAGTGCTAGTCGGCTGCAGGGCCAGCTGAGCTCAATGGGGTGCACCATCGGGGAGCTGGTGGGCCTCTTGGTCATTCGCCCGGCCCATCATGCCGTTTTCTCGCTTGACCCAACCTGCTACAGCTGCTCCCTGCATCAGTTCAGCTCACAGCTCAATCAGCATTCCGCTGAGCTACAGGTACATACACGTATGTACACACACACACACACACACACACACACACACACACACACACACACACACACACACACACACATACAAATACACACACACATAAGTAGAGTGTAAATAATTTAACACATTTCAGATTTGAAAAGTGTTTATAGAGAGACGGATTAACACACACAACACTAATCTTTTTTGTGCATTAAAATGTGTATGTGCTGTAGGCTCGTGGTCTGTCACTCCAGTGGGTCTTTAGTGCCAGAGCAGACTACAGCAGAGCTGCCAAGTACATCCAGAACAGCAACATTGATGATGAGAGAGTGACCTGCCTCCTCAACACTCGCATCATGAGGGTAACACACACACACACACACATTAACACAAATTGACAAATCATTATGGATACATGCCTGTATGTTTGTGTTTGTGTGTGCGTGTGTGTGTGTGTGCATGGCATTTGTGTTAATGTCTGCATGGCTCTATATGCTATTTATCCATAAAGTTCCTTGTCTATAGATTTGACTGTCATTGTTCATTGTTATACATCTGTTCTGTTCTGTTCTGTTCTGTTTCTTGGTCTTCGGTCTAACTGTTATATACAATGTCTTTTTCCAAAACACCCCTCAATCAGTGTCAAAAGGGATTGTGGGCAAGACAAGTCAAGAGGAAGACGTGCGGGTTGAAACCAAGCCTCAACGAGATCGACGGATCTACTCTTCTTATTAGTGAATTCAAACTTCTTTCATTTACTTTTAGTAGACTTACCATCTCCTGCGGATGTGCTACCCTTCCTGAGGATTCTGTCATTCCACATCTACTGATTCCTCAAGATGAATTTTGGTAAGCACAGATGCTGTACTGTCTGTTCATGAAATGCAAAGTGGTTTAGTGACAAACCTGGGTAAGTTAACTCAGAGTAAGTGGTAAACATCCTAATAGAAGAGCTGCATGGCTTCATTCTTCCAGCATAACAATGCCATAGGGCTCTTGTTGTATAAGGCTTACCACTTACTCTGAGTTAACTTACCCAGGTTTGTCGCTAAACCACATACTTGGAATACCCCCCAGATCTGATATTGATATCTTGGTGTCTGTGGACTCTGTGTTGTGACCCCAAAGCTTTGGTTTATTGGTCAATCTAGATAGCAGCAAGAGGACATGGACGATCATCCATGTGGAAATATCATTGACCTCTCCCCTTCACCTAGAATCCTCCATGGTCTCCTGCTTCCAACAATCATTGGTAGGCCATTCCCTTTTGATGGAGAGTTACATTTAATTGATATCAATTCTTGTTTAATGAACATTACATCAGTATAATTGTAATAGTGTGAAATCTGTATTCACAAATCAATTACACACTTTTGGCATAATGCCTCAATGTATAAGAATTGTTATTAGCCTCAACTTAGGGTGACACCCACATATTTTGGTCTAGTTGGTTTTTATTTTACTTCAATTTGTTTTTCACCCTTAACCATAAATGTATTTTCAGTTTGGGCAGGCATGGACAGGGTCATTGCACCTGGGTGCAGACCAATACAACCACACCAAGACACTTTATATGATGTTTTTGTTAAAGAAATATTCATAGTCTAGAATATAATCATTTTTTCTGTTGTCTCAGACACATCTGTGAAATGAAACCAGACCGAGGGGACATTTTTCAACTCCATCAGCTGATTTGGACCTGAGCAAACAACCAAGAATTGGAGCTTTGCAGTAATCTCTGAACAATCTGCACAGCTATTGACAGACACTCATCTTATTTCAGGCACTGACTTGAAGCCTCCAGACGAGACACAGCAGTCTGCAGCAATCTGTAGTGACAACATGATGAATGAACATAATAGACTTCAAGGATGGCAACACTAACAAAACGGTTAAACAGTGTTCGCATGGCAATTAAGGGTGTTTGTGCTCTCTCTAAAATCAATGTTTATTCAACACAAGCTGATTAAGACATTTCTACCCTAAAATAAAACATTGTTGCTTAAATTCAATACTTTTTTTTCTCAATGGTTCCTCGTTGGTAGGCTGAGTTGCCCAGTGCTCTCCATTCCTGTGATAGTTTAGGGTCTTTCAAGATGGGTCTAAAGACATAGAGTTTAGCATGCATTGTATTAAGTGGTACTTACTGCAAGTTGTATATTATAGTATTTTTTTATTTTCATTAGGCTATTGATCATTGATATTGCATTGACAGACATTGACCTTGCTTAATTAGGCCTAGTTTATTATTGCTGTGTTCCTTAATGTAGTCTTACCAACATTTTAAAACTGTTCACAGTTAATATTTAAATTTAAATGACATTGTGTTTTTTTTTGTTATTGTTATTAAGTTGCTTGGACAAAAGCGTCTGCTAAATCATATCACCATAACCAGAGCAATATAAAGGTACCTTTATACGGCTCGTACCATAACCATATGCCTATTTTTTACAGTCTATGATGCCACCACAGCAAAGGGGTCAAAGTTCATCAGATTTACTATAGATTGATTTACGGGCATTTTATCTACACATTTATTTAAACGATTTAAACGTATTTCATGTATTTATGGTTAACAACATTGGAATAAACAATTGACCTAACTTTTTATGTCTTCGAAACGTGTCTTTGACAAGTCAATTCCGGTCTTCTTGACGTCATAACCTTTCATTCAGAAATCAGAATACGCGGTAAGTTCAAGTTCAAGTTCATGGGTTCAAGTTCAAGTTTATTTTTCACATGCTCAAAGCTAGAAAATGAGATGGAATATAGTTTTCCGTTCATTTTAATATGTAGAATTTTGTATAACAATTCGTTTGGGGGAGGGGAGAATAATTAATTTATAATTTGATAAAGCTACCAGCTTTGCTGCTACTGTTATCGGACGCATATTTGCTCTAAACCTGGCATATGGTGATAAACTTGAACTCGATACCCATGTTCATGATTTGTAAATTGTCCTTATTTTTTGCAAAAATCGGACACTGTAGACCATGCTAGTAGCTTACAATTCCTGCATTATGCTACGTTGCAGTAGGTTAGGCTACCTCCGCCTTAACAATCTTTGGCTACCATCCATTCATTCCTTAGCCTAGAAATTTAGACGCGCCCCTAGCGGCAGCGCTACATTTTTAATGTGGGTCTGGCTCGCCAGGCTATTCATTCCTGCGATTGCCTGGATCGAATGCGTAATCCCTCCTCCTATTTTGCACGTTCCGCGATTTGCTTTCACTGACTAAGGACACAATTGAACATAACCAACTAATGCATCATACTAGTATACAGGGATGGGCAAAAATACATCATAATGTATTTGGAAATAAAATACCAAATACCCGACTTAAATACCTACATTTTAATATGGGTCTGGCTCGCCAGGCTATTCATTCCTGCGATTGCCTGGATCGAATGCGTAATCCCTCCTCCTATTTTGCACGTTCCGCGATTTGCTTTCACTGACTAAGGACACAATTGAACATAACCAACTAATGCATCATACTAGTATACAGGGATGGGCAAAAATACATCATAATGTATTTGGAAATAAAATACCAAATACCCGACTTAAATACCTACATTTTAATATGGGTCTGGCTCGCCAGGCTATTCATTCCTGCGATTGCCTGGATCGAATGCGTAATCCCTCCTCCTATTTTGCACATTCCGCGATTTGCTTTCACTGACTAAGGACACAATTGAACATAACCAACTAATGCATCATACTAGTATACAGGGATGGGCAAAAATACATTATAATGTATTTGGAAATAAAATACCAAATACCCGACTTAAATATATCAAAATAAAATTCAAAATAGGGCCTGACAAGGCATTCCATAATCAAGACTGACCCCCCTGTTGCTGACCCAGTATAAGATTATGATCACCCAGATAAAGGTTAGTTATAAAGTAACTCATGTTCAAAGAACTTTCCCTTAATGACTCATAATGATATCCTAATTTACTTGATACATTTGCATCAGCAACAATGACTAAATGACTAATTAAAATGAATAATGAGAAAAATCACACATCCCATATTCACACACTCTATAGCGCCCCCTAGAAATCCAATATTTCCTATATTTGGCCCCGCCTCCTGGCAACACAGAAGCCACTAGATGTCTCAAATTTGACAGACTAGTTTCTTATTATCCCCTGTATCAAAATATGTGCCACATGCTGGCTCTATCTTGAATTAACTGGTGTAATCCTATCAAGGTCTGTCTGACCTATACAAATTATGACCATCTAAACCTAGGGTTAGCATTTCTAACTTGCATACCTCATAGACAGACTAAATTTGGCTTGTGACATCTATGTATGACATACAATATATGAGCGAAGTAAAATCACACCTCACATATTCACAGACTCTATAGCGCCCCCTAGAAATCTAGATTTTCCTATCTTTGGCTCCGCCTCCTGGCAACACTCAAGCAGTCGGAGGTCTCAAATTTGACAAACAAGTTTGTTATCATTCCCTGTATCAAAATATGTGCCACATGTTGACATTTCATGAAATAATGAGTCTGACACTTCCCTAGGCCTGTCTGGCCAATATGGGTGTCTGAATTGTAGTTTCTGAGTATGTCCAGAGCATCAAACTTGCCAAGGCAGGTAAGGTCAGTGAAATTGGGTTTATTTCAGTACAGCCTCTGTGTATCATAATCAATCAAAACATGGATGTTTTAATGGTTTGGGTATGATTTCAGAACTTTTGTTTATCAATGTATGTGAAAAATATGCTCTCTAAACGTCAGTTTCTAAAGATGTCTTGAAGATCCAAAATCCCACAGCATGTAAAATCAGTGAAATTGGGTTTATTTCAGTACAGCACACCTCTGTCTATCACAATCAGTCAAAACATGGATGTTTTAATGATTTGGGTATGATTTCAGAACTTTTGTTTATCAACATATGTGAAAAAAATGCTCTCTAAACATCAGTTTCTTAAGATGTCTTGAAGATCCAAAATCCCACAGTAAAATCAGTGAAATTGAGTTTATTTCAGTACAGCACACCTCTGTGTATCACAATCAGTCAAAACATGGATGTTTTAATGGTTTGGGTATGATTTCAGAACTTTCTTTTATCGATGTATGAGAAAAATATGCTCTCTAAACGGGTTCTGAAGAGTTATGTGTATCAAAATTCCCACAGCACGTAAGATCAGTGAAATTGGGTTTATTTCAGCACAAACGCATATCCAAATATGTATGTTTTAATGGTTTGTGTTTGCTCTAACCAAGGGAGTGTCCAATAAACATAAAACATACAGCAAAGGTATATGCTAAGAGCAGCACTACAGAGACTAAATAATAATAAAAATAACAATGATGCATTGTTCAGCCACCTAGTCACAGGAACACAAGATCCATCCTGTCAGACTAGACCAGAAGAACAGCCATGTGGTGCCTTTGACCAGTGTTCACAATACAGAAGACCCCTGACCAGTACTTGACAAGCATCATGTGTAAGTAATGCCTGAAACACTTTATCTCCAAGGGCCATTTTACATAGTATCAGCTGATTTGTATCTTCATCTTCGTTGCATGAGTTGGTGCCATACTCACCTACATGCCACAGCTTCTGGCCCCTCCTGACCTAGCAATGGTGTTGTGTGAAATCTCAATCATTTAACACATTGTTCTGATTTTGTAAAACATTCATCCAACAACCATAACAACCCTTTCACCATAGTATGGGATTGTGTGGGAGTGTGGGTTTTGTTGTCTACTGTTTGTTAGCTGATGCTTTGCAGACCAAAAATAATTTAAAAAAACAACAACACAACACCAAATAACAATACAGTGCATTGCTTTGTATGCATTGTAGTAAAAAGAAGAGAAAGAAGACGACATTCTTCATTACAATGATTTTATTGGGTACTGGACACTACATTTTCTGCAGGTGTCCAGGACTTCTTCCACTTCCTTCCACTGAAAACAGAAATAAATGTATACATGAGTGTTGGCTAAGGGTATTTTCTACATTTAATTTCCCTGTATAAAGAATTGACCACACCATGTACACAACTACTGTATATACTAGGGCTGTCAATCGATTAAAAAAATTTAATCAAATTAATTGCATACTCTGTGATTAATTAATCTAAATTAATCGCATATAATTTTTGTTGTGAAAGTATTTTAAATATTTAAATTCAAATGAATCATTGAATAATCTGCATTAGTGACATTAAAGTTCAAAAACTCTTTTATTATTATTTTCACTGTTCAAATAATGGCCATAGTAATCTACGATATGACCTAATATGCTGAGGAAATAAATTCTGCTTTCTACGATAAGTTTTTTTTCACATACAATGCATTTTAGGCCACAGATATAACCTAGGCGACACAAAGTTCGGGTTGGAGCACTACATTGAATAGCGATCCCATAGCACAATGGAGTAGTCGCTGTGCAAAGCACTTGATTCATTGTGCCAGCGTCACAGGTTCTAATCCTGCTTCGTGACGTGACCACCGCGGTCTCCAGTTTATTTTACCGGTGTCGGTAGCCTATGTCAGTGCAATCGCTGATCGCGAGAACGTGCGTGCGTGCGTGCGTGCGTGCGTGCGATCTCTTAAGAAGCCAATTGCGTGACTGTTTCTAACTGTTTGCTGTCTTTTTGTTGCGCTGTTTACTGAGGGCACTCATATTAACCACTGATATCAATTGCAACAGCCAGAGAAATAAAAATATTTTTTTACGAGAAGGAGGGCCTTTGGTTTACAAACGCTACGGCCAGCGTCACGAGACTGTCATAATTGATAGAACACCGAGTACTACATTAAACAGCGATCCCATAGCACAATGGAGTAGTCGCTGTGCAAAGCACTTGATTCATTGTGCCAGCGTCACAGGTTCTAATCCTGCTTCGTGATGTGACCACCGCGGTCTCCCGTTAATTTTACCGGTGTCCGGTAGACTATGTCAGTGCAATCGCTGATCGCGAGAACGTGCTTGCGTGCGATCTCTTAAGAAGCCAATTGCGTGACTGTTTCTAACTGTTTGCTGTCTTTTTGTTGCGCTGTTTACTGAGGGCACTCATATTAACCACTGATATCAATTGCAACAGCCAGAGAAATAAAAATATTTTTTTATGAGAAGGAGGGCCTTTGGTTTACAAACGCTACGGCCAGCGTCACGAGACTGTCATAATTGATAGAACACCGAGCACTACATTAAACAGCGATCAAATAGCACAATGGAGTAGTCGCTGTGCAAAGCACTTGAAGCATTGTGCCAGAGTCAAAGATTCTAATCCTGCTTCGTGACGTGACCACCGCGGTCTCCAGTTTATTTTACGGGTGTCGGTAGCCTATTTCAGTGCAATCGCTGATCGCGAGAACGTGCGTGCGTGCGTGCGTGCGATCTCTTAAGAAGCCAATTGCGTGACTGTTTCTAACTGTTTGCTGTCTTTTTGTTGCGCTGTTTACTGAGGGCACTCATATTAACCACTGATATCAATTGCAAAAGCCAGAGAAATAAAAATAATTTTTTACGAGAAGGAGGGCCTTTGGTTTACAAACAGCTACGGCCAGCTTCACGAGACTGTCATAATTGATAGACCACCGAGCACTACATTAAACAGCGATCCCATAGCACAATGGAGTAGTCGCTGTGCAAAGCACTTGAAGCATTGTGCCAGCGTCACAGGTTCTAATCCTGCTTCGTGATGTGACCACCGCGGTTCTCCCATTAATTTTACCGGTGTCCGGTAGACTATGTCAGTGCAATCGCTGATCGCGAGAACGTGCGTGCGTGCGATCTCTTAAGAAGCCAATTGCGTGACTGTTTCTAACTGTTTGCTGTCTTTTTGTTGCGCTGTTTACTGAGGGCACTCATATTAACCACTGATATCAATTGCAACAGCCAGAGAAATAAAAATCATTTTTTAAGAGAAGGAGGGCCTTTGGTTTACAAACGCTACGGCCAGCGTCACGAGACTGTCATAATTGATAGAACACCGAGCACTACATTAAACAGCGATCCCATAGCACAATGGAGTAGTCGCTGTGCAATGCACTTGAAGCATTGTGCCAGCGTCACAGATTCTAATCCTGCTTCGTGACGTGACCACCGCGGTCTCCCATTAATTTTACCGGTGTCCGGTAGACTATGTCAGTGCAATCGCTGATCGCGAGAACGTGCGTGCGTGCGATCTCTTAAGAAGCCAATTGCGTGACTGTTTCTAACTGTTTGCTGTCTTTTTGTTGCGCTGTTTACTGAGGGCACTCATATTAACCACTGATATCAATTGCAAAAGCCAGAGAAATAAAAATATTTTTTTACAAGAAGGAGGGCCTTTGGTTTACAAACGTTACGGCCAGCGTCACGAGACTGTCATAATTGATAGAACACCGAGCACTACATTAAACAGCGATCCCATAGCACAATGGAGTAGTCGCTGTGCAAAGCACTTGATTCATTGTGCCAGCGTCACAGGTTCTAATCCTGCTTCGTGATGTGACCACCACGGTCTCCCGTTAATTTTACCGGTGTCCGGTAGACTATGTCAGTGCAATCGCTGATCGCGAGAACGTGCGTGCGTGCGATCTCTTAAGAAGCCAATTGCGTGACTGTTTCTAACTGTTTGCTGTCTTTTTGTTGTGCTGTTTACTGAGGGCACTCATATTAACCACTGATATCAATTGCAACAGCCAGAGAAATAAAAATATTTTTTTACGAGAAGGAGGGCCTTTGGTTTACAAACGTTACGGCCAGCGTCACGAGACTGTCATAATTGATAGAACACCGAGCACTACATTAAACAGCGATCCCATAGCACAATGGAGTAGTCGCTGTGCAAAGCACTTGATTCATTGTGCCAGCGTCACAGGTTCTAATCCTGCTTCCTGATGTGACCACCACGGTCTCCCGTTAATTTTACCGGTGTCCGGTAGACTATGTCAGTGCAATCGCTGATCGCGAGAACGTGCGTGCCTGCGATCTCTTAAGAAGCCAATTGCGTGACTGTTTCTAACTGTTTGCTGTCTTTTTGTTGCGCTGTTTACTGAGGGCACTCATATTAACCACTGATATCAATTGCAACAGCCAGAGAAATAAAAATATTTTTTTACGAGAAGGAGGGCCTTTGGTTTACAAACGCTACGGCCAGCGTCACGAGACTGTCATAATTGATATAACACCGAGCACTACATTAAACAGCGATCCCATAGCACAATGGAGTAGTCGCTGTGCAAAGCACTTGATTCATTGTGCCAGCGTCACAGGTTCTAATCCTGCTTCGTGATGTGACCACCGCGGTCTCCCGTTAATTTTACCGGTGTCCGGTAGACTATGTCAGTGCAATCGCTGATCGCGAGAACGTGCTTGCGTGCGATCTCTTAAGAAGCCAATTGCGTGACTGTTTCTAACTGTTTGCTGTCTTTTTGTTGCGCTGTTTACTGAGGGCACTCATATTAACCACTGATATCAATTGCAACAGCCAGAGAGACAGATTTTTGACAAATTTCAAAATATGTCAAATATTGTCCAAATTATTTTTTATTTCACTTCTAGACATGTGAAATGCATGAACTATGGGAAAAAAAGTGAAAAAAAATTGGTCTGATTTTTTTCGTACTTTTCAGATTTTCTTAGTTTTCGCGGTCAGGATGAGAGACAGATTTTTTAATAAATTTCAAAATCTGTCAATTATTGTCCAAATTATTTTTTATTTCACATCTAGACATGTGAAATGTATGAACTATGGCAAAAAAGTGAAAAAAAAATTGATTTGATTTTTTCGTACTTTTCAGATTTTCTTAGTTTTCATTTAAGGTCCTTGGTCAGGAAAAAAGACAGATTTTTGAAAAATTTCAAAATCTGTCAATTATTGTCCAAATTATTTTTATTTCACATCTAGACATGTGAAATGTATGAACTATGGCAAAAAAGTGAAAAAAAAATTGGTTTGATTTTTTCGTACTTTTCAGATTTTCTTAGTTTTCATTTAAGGTCCGTGGTCAGGAAAAAATACAGATTTTTGAAAAATTTAAAAATCTGTCAAATATTGTCCAAATTATTTTTTATTTCACTTCTAGACATGTGAAATGCATGAACTATGGGAAAAAAAGTGAAAAAAAATTGGTCTGATTTTTTTCGTACTTTTCAGATTTTCTTAGTTTTCACATAAGGTCCGGGGTCAGGAAAAAAGACAGATTTTTGACAAATTTTAAAATCTGTCAAATATTGTCCAAATTATTTTTTATTTCACTTCTAGACATGTGAAATGCATGAACTATGGGAAATAAAGTGAAAAAAAATTGGTCTGATTTTTTTCGTACTTTTCAGATTTTCTTAGTTTTCGCGGTCAGGATGAGAGACAGATTTTTTAATAAATTTAAAAATCTGCTAGATATTGTCCAAATTATTTTTTATTTCACTTCTAGACATGTGAAATACATGAACTATGGGAAAAAAAGTGAAAAAAAATTGGTCTGATTTTTTTCGTACTTTTCAGATTTTCTTAGTTTTCACATAAGGTCCGGGGGTCAGGAAAAAAGACAGATTTTTGACAAATTTAAAAATCTGTCAGATATTGTCCAAATTATTTTTTAATTCATGTCTAGACATGTGAAATGCATGAACTATGGGAAAAAAAGTGAAAAAAAATTGGTCTGATTTTTTTCGTACTTTTCAGATTTTCTTAGTTGTCACATAAGGGTCGGGGTCAGGAAAAAAGACAGATTTTTGACAAATTTCAAAATATGTCAGATATTGTCCAAATTATTTTTTAATTCACGTCTAGACATGTGAAATGAATGAACTATGGGAAAAAAAGTGAAAAAAAATTGGTCTGATTTTTTTCGTACTTTTCAGATTTTCTTAGTTTTCGCGGTCAGGATGAGAGACAGATTTTTTAATACATTTAAAAATCTGTTAGATATTGTCCAAATTATTTTTATTTCACTTCTAGACATGTGAAATACATGAACTATGGGAAAAAAAGTGAAAAAAAATTGGTCTGATTTTTTTCGTACTTTTCAGATTTTCTTAGTTTTCACATAAGGTCCGGGGTCAGGAAAAAAGACAGATTTTTGACAAATTTAAAAATCTGTCAAATATTGTCCAAATTATTTTTTATTTCACTTCTAGACATGTGAAATGCATGAACTATGGGAAAAAAAGTGAAAAAAAATTGGTCTGATTTTTTTCGTACTTTTCAGATTTTCTTAGTTTTCGCGGTCAGGATGAGAGACAGATTTTTTAATAAATTTCAAAATCTGTCAATTATTGTCCAAATTATTTTTTATTTCACATCTAGACATGTGAAATGTATGAACTATGGCAAAAAAGTGAAAAAAAAATTGATTTGATTTTTTCGTACTTTTCAGATTTTCTTAGTTTTCATTTAAGGTCCTTGGTCAGGAAAAAAGACAGATTTTTGAAAAATTTCAAAATCTGTCAATTATTGTCCAAATTATTTTTATTTCACATCTAGACATGTGAAATGTATGAACTATGGCAAAAAAAGTGAAAAAAAAATTGGTCTGATTTTTTCGTACTTTTCAGATTTTTTTAATTTTCGTGGTCAGGATGAGAGAAAGTTTTTTTTTTACAAATTTCAAAATCTGTAAATTATTGTCCAAATTATTTTTATTTCACATCTAGACATGTGAAATGTATGAACTATGGCAAAAAATTTGAAAAAAAATTGGTTTGATTTTTTCGTACTTTTCAGATTTTCTTAGTTTTCATTTAAGGTCCGTGGTCAGGAAAAAAGACAGATTTTTGAAAAATTTCAAGATCTGTCAATTATTGTCCAAATTATTTTTATTTCACATCTAGACATGTGAAATGTATGAACTATGGCAAAAAAGTGAAAAAAAAATTGGTTTGATTTTTTCGTACTTTTCAGATTTTCTTAGTTTTCATTTAAGGTCCTTGGTCAGGAAAAAAGACAGATTTTTGAAAAATTTCAAAATCTGTCAATTATTGTCCAAATTATTTTTATTTCACATCTAGACATGTGAAATGTATGAACTATGGCAAAAAAGTGAAAAAAAAATTGGTTTGATTTTTTCGTACTTTTCAGATTTTCTTAGTTTTCATTTAAGGTCCTTGGTCAGGAAAAAAGACAGATTTTTGAAAAATTTCAAAATCTGTCAATTATTGTCCAAATTATTTTTATTTCACATCTAGACATGTGAAATGTATGAACTATGGCAAAAAAGTGAAAAAAAAATTGGTTTGATTTTTTCGTACTTTTCAGATTTTCTTAGTTTTCATTTAAGGTCCGTGGTCAGGAAAAAAGACAGATTTTTGAAAAATTTCAAAATCTGTCAATTATTGTCCAAATTATTTTTATTTCACATCTAGACATGTGAAATGTATGAACTATGGCAAAAAAGTGAAAAAAAAATTGGTTTGATTTTTTCGTACTTTTCAGATTTTCTTAGTTTTCATTTAAGGTCCGTGGTCAGGAAAAAAGACAGATTTTTGAAAAATTTCAAAATCTGTCAATTATTGTCCAAATTATTTTTATTTCACATCTAGACATGTGAAATGTATGAACTATGGCAAAAAAGTGAAAAAAAAATTGGTTTGATTTTTTCGTACTTTTCAGATTTTCTTAGTTTTCATTTAAGGTCCGTGGTCAGGAAAAAAGACAGATTTTTGAAAAATTTCAAAATCTGTCAATTATTGTCCAAATTATTTTTATTTCACATCTAGACATGTGAAATGTATGAACTATGGCAAAAAAGTGAAAAAAAAATTGGTTTGATTTTTTCGTACTTTTCAGATTTTCTTAGTTTTCATTTAAGGTCCGTGGTCAGGAAAAAAGACAGATTTTTGAAAAATTTCAAAATCTGTCAATTATTGTCAAAATTATTTTTATTTCACATCTAGACATGTGAAATGTATGAACTATGGCAAAAAAGTGAAAAAAAAATTGGTTTGATTTTTTCGTACTTTTCAGATTTTCTTAGTTTTCATTTAAGGTCCGTGGTCAGGAAAAAAGACAGATTTTTGAAAAATTTCAAAATCTGTCAATTATTGTCCAAATTATTTTTATTTCACATCTAGACATGTGAAATGTATGAACTATGGCAAAAAAAGTGAAAAAAAAATTGGTCTGATTTTTTCGTACTTTTCAGATTTTTTTAATTTCCGCAGTCAGGATGAAAGAAAGTTTTTTTTTTACAAATTTCAAAATCTGTCAATTATTGTCCAAATTATTTTTATTTCACATCTAGACATGTGAAATGTATGAACTATGGCAAAAAAGTGAAAAAAAAATTGGTTTGATTTTTTCGTACTTTTCAGATTTTCTTAGTTTTCATTTAAGGTCCTTGGTCAGGAAAAAAGACAGATTTTTGAAAAATTTCAAAATCTGTCAATTATTGTCCAAATTATTTTTATTTCACATCTAGACATGTGAAATGTATGAACTATGGCAAAAAAGTGAAAAAAAAATTGGTTTGATTTTTTCGTACTTTTCAGATTTTCTTAGTTTTCATTTAAGGTCCGTGGTCAGGAAAAAAGACAGATTTTTGAAAAATTTCAAAATCTGTCAATTATTGTCCAAATTATTTTTATTTCACATCTAGACATGTGAAATGTATGAACTATGGCAAAAAAGTGAAAAAAAAATTGGTTTGATTTTTTCGTACTTTTCAGATTTTCTTAGTTTTCATTTAAGGTCCTTGGTCAGGAAAAAAGACAGATTTTTGAAAAATTTCAAAATCTGTCAATTATTGTCCAAATTATTTTTATTTCACATCTAGACATGTGAAATGTATGAACTATGGCAAAAAAGTGAAAAAAAAATTGGTTTGATTTTTTCGTACTTTTCAGATTTTCTTAGTTTTCATTTAAGGTCCGTGGTCAGGAAAAAAGACAGATTTTTGAAAAATTTCAAAATCTGTCAATTATTGTCCAAATTATTTTTATTTCACATCTAGACATGTGAAATGTATGAACTATGGCAAAAAAGTGAAAAAAAAATTGGTTTGATTTTTTCGTACTTTTCAGATTTTCTTAGTTTTCATTTAAGGTCCGTGGTCAGGAAAAAAGACAGATTTTTGAAAAATTTCAAAATCTGTCAATTATTGTCCAAATTATTTTTATTTCACATCTAGACATGTGAAATGTATGAACTATGGCAAAAAAAGTGAAAAAAAAATTGGTCTGATTTTTTCGTACTTTTCAGATTTTTTTAATTTTCGTGGTCAGGATGAGAGAAAGTTTTTTTTTTTACAAATTTCAAAATCTGTAAATTATTGTCCAAATTATTTTTATTTCACATCTAGACATGTGAAATGTATGAACTATGGCAAAAAATTTGAAAAAAAATTGGTTTGATTTTTTCGTACTTTTCAGATTTTTTTAATTTCCGCAGTCAGGATGAAAGAAAGTTTTTTTTTTACAAATTTCAAAATCTGTCAATTATTGTCCAAATTATTTTTATTTCACATCTAGACATGTGAAATGTATGAACTATGGCAAAAAAGTGAAAAAAAAATTGGTTTGATTTTTTCGTACTTTTCAGATTTTCTTAGTTTTCATTTAAGGTCCTTGGTCAGGAAAAAAGACAGATTTTTGAAAAATTTCAAAATCTGTCAATTATTGTCCAAATTATTTTTATTTCACATCTAGACATGTGAAATGTATGAACTATGGCAAAAAAGTGAAAAAAAAATTGGTTTGATTTTTTCGTACTTTTCAGATTTTCTTAGTTTTCATTTAAGGTCCGTGGTCAGGAAAAAAGACAGATTTTTGAAAAATTTCAAAATCTGTCAATTATTGTCCAAATTATTTTTATTTCACATCTAGACATGTGAAATGTATGAACTATGGCAAAAAAAGTGAAAAAAAAAATTGGTCTGATTTTTTCGTACTTTTCAGATTTTTTTAATTTCCGCAGTCAGGATGAAAGAAAGTTTTTTTTTTACAAATTTCAAAATCTGTCAATTATTGTCCAAATTATTTTTATTTCACATCTAGACATGTGAAATGTATGAACTATGGCAAAAAAGTGAAAAAAAAATTGGTTTGATTTTTTCGTACTTTTCAGATTTTCTTAGTTTTCATTTAAGGTCCGTGGTCAGGAAAAAAGACAGATTTTTGAAAAATTTCAAAATCTGTCAATTATTGTCCAAATTATTTTTATTTCACATCTAGACATGTGAAATGTATGAACTATGGCAAAAAAGTGAAAAAAAAATTGGTTTGATTTTTTCGTACTTTTCAGATTTTCTTAGTTTTCATTTAAGGTCCGTGGTCAGGAAAAAAGACAGATTTTTGAAAAATTTCAAAATCTGTCAATTATTGTCCAAATTATTTTTATTTCACATCTAGACATGTGAAATGTATGAACTATGGCAAAAAAAGTGAAAAAAAAATTGGTCTGATTTTTTCGTACTTTTCAGATTTTTTTAATTTCCGCAGTCAGGATGAAAGAAAGTTTTTTTTTACAAATTTCAAAATCTGTCAATTATTGTCCAAATTATTTTTATTTCACATCTAGACATGTGAAATGTATGAACTATGGCAAAAAAGTGAAAAAAAAATTGGTTTGATTTTTTCGTACTTTTCAGATTTTCTTAGTTTTCATTTAAGGTCCGTGGTCAGGAAAAAAGACAGATTTTTGAAAAATTTCAAAATCTGTCAATTATTGTCCAAATTATTTTTATTTCACATCTAGACATGTGAAATGTATGAACTATGGCAAAAAAGTGAAAAAAAAATTGGTTTGATTTTTTCGTACTTTTCAGATTTTCTTAGTTTTCATTTAAGGTCCGTGGTCAGGAAAAAAGACAGATTTTTGAAAAATTTCAAAATCTGTCAATTATTGTCCAAATTATTTTTATTTCACATCTAGACATGTGAAATGTATGAACTATGGCAAAAAAGTGAAAAAAAAATTGGTTTGATTTTTTCGTACTTTTCAGATTTTCTTAGTTTTCATTTAAGGTCCGTGGTCAGGAAAAAAGACAGATTTTTGAAAAATTTCAAAATCTGTCAATTATTGTCAAAATTATTTTTATTTCACATCTAGACATGTGAAATGTATGAACTATGGCAAAAAAGTGAAAAAAAAATTGGTTTGATTTTTTCGTACTTTTCAGATTTTCTTAGTTTTCATTTAAGGTCCGTGGTCAGGAAAAAAGACAGATTTTTGAAAAATTTCAAAATCTGTCAATTATTGTCCAAATTATTTTTATTTCACATCTAGACATGTGAAATGTATGAACTATGGCAAAAAAAGTGAAAAAAAAATTGGTCTGATTTTTTCGTACTTTTCAGATTTTTTTAATTTCCGCAGTCAGGATGAAAGAAAGTTTTTTTTTTACAAATTTCAAAATCTGTCAATTATTGTCCAAATTATTTTTATTTCACATCTAGACATGTGAAATGTATGAACTATGGCAAAAAAGTGAAAAAAAAATTGGTTTGATTTTTTCGTACTTTTCAGATTTTCTTAGTTTTCATTTAAGGTCCTTGGTCAGGAAAAAAGACAGATTTTTGAAAAATTTCAAAATCTGTCAATTATTGTCCAAATTATTTTTATTTCACATCTAGACATGTGAAATGTATGAACTATGGCAAAAAAGTGAAAAAAAAATTGGTTTGATTTTTTCGTACTTTTCAGATTTTCTTAGTTTTCATTTAAGGTCCGTGGTCAGGAAAAAAGACAGATTTTTGAAAAATTTCAAAATCTGTCAATTATTGTCCAAATTATTTTTATTTCACATCTAGACATGTGAAATGTATGAACTATGGCAAAAAAAGTGAAAAAAAAATTGGTCTGATTTTTTCGTACTTTTCAGATTTTTTTAATTTCCGCAGTCAGGATGAAAGAAAGTTTTTTTTTTACAAATTTCAAAATCTGTCAATTATTGTCCAAATTATTTTTATTTCACATCTAGACATGTGAAATGTATGAACTATGGCAAAAAAGTGAAAAAAAAATTGGTTTGAT
This sequence comes from Alosa sapidissima, assembly GCF_018492685.1. Lineage (NCBI taxonomy): Eukaryota > Metazoa > Chordata > Actinopteri > Clupeiformes > Clupeidae > Alosa > Alosa sapidissima. Next base: position 39,342,476 of record NC_055963.1, read on the forward strand.
TTTTTCGTACTTTTCAGATTTTCTTAGTTTTCATTTAAGGTCCTTGGTCAGGAAAAAAGACAGATTTTTGAAAAATTTCAAAATCTGTCAATTATTGTCCAAATTATTTTTATTTCACATCTAGACATGTGAAATGTATGAACTATGGCAAAAAAGTGAAAAAAAAATTGGTTTGATTTTTTCGTACTTTTCAGATTTTCTTAGTTTTCATTTAAGGTCCGTGGTCAGGAAAAAAGACAGATTTTTGAAAAATTTCAAAATCTGTCAATTATTGTCCAAATTATTTTTATTTCACATCTAGACATGTGAAATGTATGAACTATGGCAAAAAAAGTGAAAAAAAAATTGGTCTGATTTTTTCGTACTTTTCAGATTTTCTTAGTTTTCATTTAAGGTCCGTGGTCAGGAAAAAAGACAGATTTTTGAAAAATTTCAAAATCTGTCAATTATTGTCCAAATTATTTTTATTTCACATCTAGACATGTGAAATGTATGAACTATGGCAAAAAAGTGAAAAAAAAATTGGTTTGATTTTTTCGTACTTTTCAGATTTTCTTAGTTTTCATTTAAGGTCCGTGGTCAGGAAAAAAGACAGATTTTTGAAAAATTTCAAAATCTGTCAATTATTGTCCAAATTATTTTTATTTCACATCTAGACATGTGAAATGTATGAACTATGGCAAAAAAAGTGAAAAAAAAATTGGTCTGATTTTTTCGTACTTTTCAGATTTTTTTAATTTCCGCAGTCAGGATGAAAGAAAGTTTTTTTTTTACAAATTTCAAAATCTGTCAATTATTGTCCAAATTATTTTTATTTCACATCTAGACATGTGAAATGTATGAACTATGGCAAAAAAGTGAAAAAAAAATTGGTTTGATTTTTTCGTACTTTTCAGATTTTCTTAGTTTTCATTTAAGGTCCTTGGTCAGGAAAAAAGACAGATTTTTGAAAAATTTCAAAATCTGTCAATTATTGTCCAAATTATTTTTATTTCACATCTAGACATGTGAAATGTATGAACTATGGCAAAAAAGTGAAAAAAAAATTGGTTTGATTTTTTCGTACTTTTCAGATTTTCTTAGTTTTCATTTAAGGTCCGTGGTCAGGAAAAAAGACAGATTTTTGAAAAATTTCAAAATCTGTCAATTATTGTCCAAATTATTTTTATTTCACATCTAGACATGTGAAATGTATGAACTATGGCAAAAAAAGTGAAAAAAAAATTGGTCTGATTTTTTCGTACTTTTCAGATTTTTTTAATTTCCGCAGTCAGGATGAAAGAAAGTTTTTTTTTTACAAATTTCAAAATCTGTCAATTATTGTCCAAATTATTTTTATTTCACATCTAGACATGTGAAATGTATGAACTATGGCAAAAAAGTGAAAAAAAAATTGGTTTGATTTTTTCGTACTTTTCAGATTTTCTTAGTTTTCATTTAAGGTCCTTGGTCAGGAAAAAAGACAGATTTTTGAAAAATTTCAAAATCTGTCAATTATTGTCCAAATTATTTTTATTTCACATCTAGACATGTGAAATGTATGAACTATGGCAAAAAAGTGAAAAAAAAATTGGTTTGATTTTTTCGTACTTTTCAGATTTTCTTAGTTTTCATTTAAGGTCCGTGGTCAGGAAAAAAGACAGATTTTTGAAAAATTTCAAAATCTGTCAATTATTGTCCAAATTATTTTTATTTCACATCTAGACATGTGAAATGTATGAACTATGGCAAAAAAAGTGAAAAAAAAATTGGTCTGATTTTTTCGTACTTTTCAGATTTTTTTAATTTCCGCAGTCAGGATGAAAGAAAGTTTTTTTTTTACAAATTTCAAAATCTGTCAATTATTGTCCAAATTATTTTTATTTCACATCTAGACATGTGAAATGTATGAACTATGGCAAAAAAGTGAAAAAAAAATTGGTTTGATTTTTTCGTACTTTTCAGATTTTCTTAGTTTTCATTTAAGGTCCTTGGTCAGGAAAAAAGACAGATTTTTGAAAAATTTCAAAATCTGTCAATTATTGTCCAAATTATTTTTATTTCACATCTAGACATGTGAAATGTATGAACTATGGCAAAAAAGTGAAAAAAAAATTGGTTTGATTTTTTCGTACTTTTCAGATTTTCTTAGTTTTCATTTAAGGTCCGTGGTCAGGAAAAAAGACAGATTTTTGAAAAATTTCAAAATCTGTCAATTATTGTCCAAATTATTTTTATTTCACATCTAGACATGTGAAATGTATGAACTATGGCAAAAAAAGTGAAAAAAAAATTGGTCTGATTTTTTCGTACTTTTCAGATTTTTTTAATTTCCGCAGTCAGGATGAAAGAAAGTTTTTTTTTTACAAATTTCAAAATCTGTCAATTATTGTCCAAATTATTTTTATTTCACATCTAGACATGTGAAATGTATGAACTATGGCAAAAAAGTGAAAAAAAAATTGGTTTGATTTTTTCGTACTTTTCAGATTTTCTTAGTTTTCATTTAAGGTCCTTGGTCAGGAAAAAAGACAGATTTTTGAAAAATTTCAAAATCTGTCAATTATTGTCCAAATTATTTTTATTTCACATCTAGACATGTGAAATGTATGAACTATGGCAAAAAAGTGAAAAAAAAATTGGTTTGATTTTTTCGTACTTTTCAGATTTTCTTAGTTTTCATTTAAGGTCCGTGGTCAGGAAAAAAGACAGATTTTTGAAAAATTTCAAAATCTGTCAATTATTGTCCAAATTATTTTTATTTCACATCTAGACATGTGAAATGTATGAACTATGGCAAAAAAAGTGAAAAAAAAATTGGTCTGATTTTTTCGTACTTTTCAGATTTTTTTAATTTTCGTGGTCAGGATGAGAGAAAGTTTTTTTTTTACAAATTTCAAAATCTGTAAATTATTGTCCAAATTATTTTTATTTCACATCTAGACATGTGAAATGTATGAACTATGGCAAAAAATTTGAAAAAAAATTGGTTTGATTTTTTCGTACTTTTCAGATTTTCTTAGTTTTCATTTAAGGTCCGTGGTCAGGAAAAAAGACAGATTTTTGAAAAATTTCAAGATCTGTCAATTATTGTCCAAATTATTTTTATTTCACATCTAGACATGTGAAATGTATGAACTATGGCAAAAAAGTGAAAAAAAAATTGGTTTCATTTTTTCGTACTTTTCAGATTTTCTTAGTTTTCATTTAAGGTCCGTGGTCAGGAAAAAAGACAGATTTTTGAAAAATTTCAAAATCTGTCAATTATTGTCCAAATTATTTTTATTTCACATCTAGACATGTGAAATGTATGAACTATGGCAAAAAAAGTGAAAAAAAAATTGGTCTGATTTTTTCGTACTTTTCAGATTTTCTTAGTTTTCATTTAAGGTCCGTGGTCAGGAAAAAAGACAGATTTTTGAAAAATTTCAAAATCTGTCAATTATTGTCCAAATTATTTTTATTTCACATCTAGACATGTGAAATGTATGAACTATGGCAAAAAAGTGAAAAAAAAATTGGTTTGATTTTTTCGTACTTTTCAGATTTTCTTAGTTTTCATTTAAGGTCCGTGGTCAGGAAAAAAGACAGATTTTTGAAAAATTTCAAAATCTGTCAATTATTGTCCAAATTATTTTTATTTCACATCTAGACATGTGAAATGTATGAACTATGGCAAAAAAAGTGAAAAAAAAATTGGTCTGATTTTTTCGTACTTTTCAGATTTTTTTAATTTCCGCAGTCAGGATGAAAGAAAGTTTTTTTTTTACAAATTTCAAAATCTGTCAATTATTGTCCAAATTATTTTTATTTCACATCTAGACATGTGAAATGTATGAACTATGGCAAAAAAGTGAAAAAAAAATTGGTTTGATTTTTTCGTACTTTTCAGATTTTCTTAGTTTTCATTTAAGGTCCTTGGTCAGGAAAAAAGACAGATTTTTGAAAAATTTCAAAATCTGTCAATTATTGTCCAAATTATTTTTATTTCACATCTAGACATGTGAAATGTATGAACTATGGCAAAAAAGTGAAAAAAAAATTGGTTTGATTTTTTCGTACTTTTCAGATTTTCTTAGTTTTCATTTAAGGTCCGTGGTCAGGAAAAAAGACAGATTTTTGAAAAATTTCAAAATCTGTCAATTATTGTCCAAATTATTTTTATTTCACATCTAGACATGTGAAATGTATGAACTATGGCAAAAAAAGTGAAAAAAAAATTGGTCTGATTTTTTCGTACTTTTCAGATTTTTTTAATTTCCGCAGTCAGGATGAAAGAAAGTTTTTTTTTTACAAATTTCAAAATCTGTCAATTATTGTCCAAATTATTTTTATTTCACATCTAGACATGTGAAATGTATGAACTATGGCAAAAAAGTGAAAAAAAAATTGGTTTGATTTTTTCGTACTTTTCAGATTTTCTTAGTTTTCATTTAAGGTCCTTGGTCAGGAAAAAAGACAGATTTTTGAAAAATTTCAAAATCTGTCAATTATTGTCCAAATTATTTTTATTTCACATCTAGACATGTGAAATGTATGAACTATGGCAAAAAAGTGAAAAAAAAATTGGTTTGATTTTTTCGTACTTTTCAGATTTTCTTAGTTTTCATTTAAGGTCCGTGGTCAGGAAAAAAGACAGATTTTTGAAAAATTTCAAAATCTGTCAATTATTGTCCAAATTATTTTTATTTCACATCTAGACATGTGAAATGTATGAACTATGGCAAAAAAAGTGAAAAAAAAATTGGTCTGATTTTTTCGTACTTTTCAGATTTTTTTAATTTCCGCAGTCAGGATGAAAGAAAGTTTTTTTTTTACAAATTTCAAAATCTGTCAATTATTGTCCAAATTATTTTTATTTCACATCTAGACATGTGAAATGTATGAACTATGGCAAAAAAGTGAAAAAAAAATTGGTTTGATTTTTTCGTACTTTTCAGATTTTCTTAGTTTTCATTTAAGGTCCTTGGTCAGGAAAAAAGACAGATTTTTGAAAAATTTCAAAATCTGTCAATTATTGTCCAAATTATTTTTATTTCACATCTAGACATGTGAAATGTATGAACTATGGCAAAAAAGTGAAAAAAAAATTGGTTTGATTTTTTCGTACTTTTCAGATTTTCTTAGTTTTCATTTAAGGTCCGTGGTCAGGAAAAAAGACAGATTTTTGAAAAATTTCAAAATCTGTCAATTATTGTCCAAATTATTTTTATTTCACATCTAGACATGTGAAATGTATGAACTATGGCAAAAAAAGTGAAAAAAAAATTGGTCTGATTTTTTCGTACTTTTCAGATTTTTTTAATTTCCGCAGTCAGGATGAAAGAAAGTTTTTTTTTTACAAATTTCAAAATCTGTCAATTATTGTCCAAATTATTTTTATTTCACATCTAGACATGTGAAATGTATGAACTATGGCAAAAAAGTGAAAAAAAAATTGGTTTGATTTTTTCGTACTTTTCAGATTTTCTTAGTTTTCATTTAAGGTCCTTGGTCAGGAAAAAAGACAGATTTTTGAAAAATTTCAAAATCTGTCAATTATTGTCCAAATTATTTTTATTTCACATCTAGACATGTGAAATGTATGAACTATGGCAAAAAAGTGAAAAAAAAATTGGTTTGATTTTTTCGTACTTTTCAGATTTTCTTAGTTTTCATTTAAGGTCCGTGGTCAGGAAAAAAGACAGATTTTTGAAAAATTTCAAAATCTGTCAATTATTGTCCAAATTATTTTTATTTCACATCTAGACATGTGAAATGTATGAACTATGGCAAAAAAAGTGAAAAAAAAATTGGTCTGATTTTTTCGTACTTTTCAGATTTTTTTAATTTTCGTGGTCAGGATGAGAGAAAGTTTTTTTTTTACAAATTTCAAAATCTGTAAATTATTGTCCAAATTATTTTTATTTCACATCTAGACATGTGAAATGTATGAACTATGGCAAAAAATTTGAAAAAAAATTGGTTTGATTTTTTCGTACTTTTCAGATTTTCTTAGTTTTCATTTAAGGTCCGTGGTCAGGAAAAAAGACAGATTTTTGAAAAATTTCAAGATCTGTCAATTATTGTCCAAATTATTTTTATTTCACATCTAGACATGTGAAATGTATGAACTATGGCAAAAAAGTGAAAAAAAAATTGGTTTCATTTTTTCGTACTTTTCAGATTTTCTTAGTTTTCATTTAAGGTCCGTGGTCAGGAAAAAAGACAGATTTTTGAAAAATTTCAAAATCTGTCAATTATTGTCCAAATTATTTTTATTTCACATCTAGACATGTGAAATGTATGAACTATGGCAAAAAAAGTGAAAAAAAAATTGGTCTGATTTTTTCGTACTTTTCAGATTTTTTTAATTTCCGCAGTCAGGATGAAAGAAAGTTTTTTTTTTACAAATTTCAAAATCTGTCAATTATTGTCCAAATTATTTTTATTTCACATCTAGACATGTGAAATGTATGAACTATGGCAAAAAAGTGAAAAAAAAATTGGTTTGATTTTTTCGTACTTTTCAGATTTTCTTAGTTTTCATTTAAGGTCCTTGGTCAGGAAAAAAGACAGATTTTTGAAAAATTTCAAAATCTGTCAATTATTGTCCAAATTATTTTTATTTCACATCTAGACATGTGAAATGTATGAACTATGGCAAAAAAGTGAAAAAAAAATTGGTTTGATTTTTTCGTACTTTTCAGATTTTCTTAGTTTTCATTTAAGGTCCGTGGTCAGGAAAAAAGACAGATTTTTGAAAAATTTCAAAATCTGTCAATTATTGTCCAAATTATTTTTATTTCACATCTAGACATGTGAAATGTATGAACTATGGCAAAAAAAGTGAAAAAAAAATTGGTCTGATTTTTTCGTACTTTTCAGATTTTTTTAATTTCCGCAGTCAGGATGAAAGAAAGTTTTTTTTTTACAAATTTCAAAATCTGTCAATTATTGTCCAAATTATTTTTATTTCACATCTAGACATGTGAAATGTATGAACTATGGCAAAAAAGTGAAAAAAAAATTGGTTTGATTTTTTCGTACTTTTCAGATTTTCTTAGTTTTCATTTAAGGTCCTTGGTCAGGAAAAAAGACAGATTTTTGAAAAATTTCAAAATCTGTCAATTATTGTCCAAATTATTTTTATTTCACATCTAGACATGTGAAATGTATGAACTATGGCAAAAAAGTGAAAAAAAAATTGGTTTGATTTTTTCGTACTTTTCAGATTTTCTTAGTTTTCATTTAAGGTCCGTGGTCAGGAAAAAAGACAGATTTTTGAAAAATTTCAAAATCTGTCAATTATTGTCCAAATTATTTTTATTTCACATCTAGACATGTGAAATGTATGAACTATGGCAAAAAAAGTGAAAAAAAAATTGGTCTGATTTTTTCGTACTTTTCAGATTTTTTTAATTTTCGTGGTCAGGATGAGAGAAAGTTTTTTTTTTACAAATTTCAAAATCTGTAAATTATTGTCCAAATTATTTTTATTTCACATCTAGACATGTGAAATGTATGAACTATGGCAAAAAATTTGAAAAAAAATTGGTTTGATTTTTTCGTACTTTTCAGATTTTCTTAGTTTTCATTTAAGGTCCGTGGTCAGGAAAAAAGACAGATTTTTGAAAAATTTCAAGATCTGTCAATTATTGTCCAAATTATTTTTATTTCACATCTAGACATGTGAAATGTATGAACTATGGCAAAAAAGTGAAAAAAAAATTGGTTTCATTTTTTCGTACTTTTCAGATTTTCTTAGTTTTCATTTAAGGTCCGTGGTCAGGAAAAAAGACAGATTTTTGAAAAATTTCAAAATCTGTCAATTATTGTCCAAATTATTTTTATTTCACATCTAGACATGTGAAATGTATGAACTATGGCAAAAAAAGTGAAAAAAAAATTGGTCTGATTTTTTCGTACTTTTCAGATTTTTTTAATTTCCGCAGTCAGGATGAAAGAAAGTTTTTTTTTTACAAATTTCAAAATCTGTCAATTATTGTCCAAATTATTTTTATTTCACATCTAGACATGTGA